>NW_027096091.1:0-140000 GCF_040115645.1 Euwallacea fornicatus | reverse complement strand
TCTAACCTGAACTAACCTGAACTAACCTGAACTAACCTGAACTAACCTGAACTAACCTGAACTAACCTGAACTAACCTGAACTAACCTGAACTAACCTGAACTAACCTGAACTAACCTGAACTAACCTGAACTAACCTGAACTAACCTGAACTAACCTGAACTAACCTGAACTAACCTGAACTAACCTGAACTAACCTGAACTAACCTGAACTAACCTGAACTAACCTGAACTAACCTGAACTAACCTGAACTAACCTGAACTAACCTGAACTAACCTGAACTAACCTGAACTAACCTGAACTAACCTGAACTAACCTGAACTAACCTGAACTAACCTGAACTAACCTGAACTAACCTGAACTAACCTGAACTAACCTGAACTAACCTGAACTAACCTGAACTAACCTGAACTAACCTGAACTAACCTGAACTAACCTGAACTAACCTGAACTAACCTGAACTAACCTGAACTAACCTGAACTAACCTGAACTAACCTGAACTAACCTGAACTAACCTGAACTAACCTGAACTAACCTGAACTAACCTGAACTAACCTGAACTAACCTGAACTAACCTGAACTAACCTGAACTAACCTGAACTAACCTGAACTAACCTGAACTAACCTGAACTAACCTGAACTAACCTGAACTAACCTGAACTAACCTGAACTAACCTGAACTAACCTGAACTAACCTGAACTAACCTGAACTAACCTGAACTAACCTGAACTAACCTGAACTAACCTGAACTAACCTGAACTAACCTGAACTAACCTGAACTAACCTGAACTAACCTGAACTAACCTGAACTAACCTGAACTAACCTGAACTAACCTGAACTAACCTGAACTAACCTGAACTAACCTGAACTAACCTGAACTAACCTGAACTAACCTGAACTAACCTGAACTAACCTGAACTAACCTGAACTAACCTGAACTAACCTGAACTAACCTGAACTAACCTGAACTAACCTGAACTAACCTGAACTAACCTGAACTAACCTGAACTAACCTGAACTAACCTGAACTAACCTGAACTAACCTGAACTAACCTGAACTAACCTGAACTAACCTGAACTAACCTGAACTAACCTGAACTAACCTGAACTAACCTGAACTAACCTGAACTAACCTGAACTAACCTGAACTAACCTGAACTAACCTGAACTAACCTGAACTAACCTGAACTAACCTGAACTAACCTGAACTAACCTGAACTAACCTGAACTAACCTGAACTAACCTGAACTAACCTGAACTAACCTGAACTAACCTGAACTAACCTGAACTAACCTGAACTAACCTGAACTAACCTGAACTAACCTTTTTTTTTTTTTTTTTTTTTTTCGTGGAGAAATCTTTTATAGACGAAGGGGCCCTAGGTGTCTATGGGCCCCAACAGTGTTGGACTCCCTCCCCCAATGGGAGATCTACCAACCAAAACTCCACGTATTACTCCTTTCTGCGCCCTTGTCCAGAACCGCCTCACGGCATTGTTGGACATTGCACTCCTGTAGTGCTGGGCTATAAATTCCTCCTTAATTTATTATTATTTAATACTATTATTATTTTTACTTTTATTTATTTATTTTTTTCATTTTATTTTATTTATTATTAATTATTATTATTATTTTTTTAATTATTTATTCTTATTTATTTATTTATTTATTTTTTCCAGATATCCATCGGCCTCAGTTCCTGCTACCACGATGTTCGTCCTCCAGCTTCTGTTTCATTATTTTTTCCACTAATTTTTCTATTTTGTTCCAGGTATCCGCCGATTTCAACATTTCCTGAATAAGATTGTTCACCTGCAGTTTTATATTAATTTGTGCTTCGACATCTTGTCTCTCTTTGGACCATTTATCGCAATAGAACATGGTATGTTCAGCAGTATCTTCAGTTATATTACAATATCTACATGTTGTTCTGTCACTTTTTTTAATGTTGTGTTTATATACTTCAAAACATCCATGCCCTGTTAATATTTGTGTTGTGTAATATGTTAGTTCGCCATGTTTTTTTTCCAGCCAGGGTTTTATATTTGGTATCAATTTTCTAGTCCACTCTGAGGTTTCTCCATTTTCCCATACTTGCTGCCATCTTAGAATACTGTTTTCTCTTTCTAGTTTTTTGTCTCTATCCGTCATTCCCATAGTTTTCGCGCGTTCTTCGGCTAAAATATCCATTGGAATCATCCTTGCAAGAACGAGGATTCCGTCCGTTGGTACCGTCCGGTAAGCTCTCGTAGTTCTAACAGCCATAATTCTCTGCATACTGAGTAATTTTTTCCTGTATTTTTCCACCTTACAGGCTTGGTTCCATACGGGTGCCGCGTACAGTGCGATAGATTCTGCTACTGTGGCTAGGATTCTTCTTTTCCCTTCCGAAGGTCCCTTGGTTCGGGGCATCAACCGGAGAAGCACAGACGCAGCTTTCTGCGCTTTCTCTGTCGCATACAAGATATGTTTCCCAAAATTTAAATGTTTATCAAGAACTACGCCCAAATACTTTACTTGATCTTGTGGTTGGATCTCTATATCCCCAATATTAAATTTAACATTTTTGTATTTTTTTCTTCCTGATAACATTATGGCTTCAGTTTTTTCAGGTGCGACTTCTAGCTGGTTTTCATCCATCCATTCGCAGATTCTACGCAGGGCTTCATTACCCAGGTAGGTTATATTTTCTACTGTTTTAGCCGTGAGAACCACCGCAAGATCGTCAGCGAAAGCCACCGTTTCGACCCCGCGAGGCATATCAATGGACAGCACCCCGTCATATAACATATTCCAGAGGACTGGGCCCAGCACCGACCCCTGAGGGACCCCTGCAGTGGTACGTATTTGAGTCACCGAATCAATTTCTATTTCCCTATTTCTTAAATAATTATCTATTATTTTTTGCAGATACCCTGGTATGTTTCTTCTTGACAACTCTCTCTTAATTAAGTTCCAATTTGCGGTATTAAAAGCATTTCTGACATCAATCGTGATCAACGCACAGAAATTTCTAGTTTTAAAAGTTTTACCCATTTCTTTTTTTGCAATGCCACAAATGAATTGAATCGCGTCTATGGTGGATCTATTTTCTCTAAAACCAAATTGTCTATCGTTTAATCGCTGTTCCCCTTGTAGTTTTTCTTTTATTCTCATACAAATTAGTTGTTCAAATAATTTTCCCATTGTGTCTAGAAGACATATAGGTCGATATTTAGTAGGTTCCTCTTTACTTTTTTTAGGTTTTTCTAGTAGTACAATTTTAGAAATTTTCCATTCATGTGGGTACTCCCCCTTTTTTAGTATATTATTTAATATTTGTAGCATATAGTTAGGTTCTAGATTTACAATTAATTTAATTAATTCAGAAGGAATTCCATCTCTACCCGGTGCCTTTTTGTTCTTCATTTTATTTCCAGCTTTTTTCAGTTCTTCAAGTGTGAAGGGGATAATTTGTGTATCTATGTTGTTTAGTTGGAAGTTTTGTTCATTCGTTTCCAAGAAGAGATCTCTCACTATTTTTATTTTTGTTTCTCTGTCAATAGGTCTATTTTCAAGAAACTTTTTCGTAACTATTTTATATCCATTTCCCCAAACGTCATTATTTATTTCTTCGCACACTTTATCCCACTGTTCGTCCTTAGATTTTAGGATAGCTTTCTTTAATTCTAACTTGGCCTTTTTGTATTTACTTTTTAGTTCTTCAAATTCTTCGATGGTTGCTCTTCTCCTCTTTGCTAACATAACTCTTCTATTTTTTATACACTTTTTCCTCAGTTCGTTTATATGTGCGCTCCACCAATATACTTGTTTTTTATATTTTTTTACTTTTTTTGGTATAGATGACTCACAAGCTGCTATAAGATTTCTTTTTAAACTGATATTTGTATGTTCTGTATCCACTTTAACTAATTCTCGGAATTTTTTACTAAACTTATCTATTTTTATATGTTTCAGGTTCCACCGAGGAATACGTGTCTCGACTGCCTCTACGGTACGATGTTTCTCAATCTCAAAATATATGTATTTATGATCACTTAAAGACTCCTCTTCCATGACATGCCAATTCTTCACTTTACCTGCAAGATTTTCGCTGCTGAGTGTGAGATCAATGATGGAAGAACTTTGGAATTTTTCGAAGGTAGGTGTATTGCCTATATTCTGAATTATCAATCTGTTTTGTGCTATGAATTCCCGCATTACCAGCCCTTTTTTATCAGTTTTTGTTTCACCCCAATCAGATGCTTTTGCGTTAAAATCGCCTGCGAATATTTTATTACCGTCATGTTTACTGATGTTTGTTATTTTTTCCAGGTACTTATTAAAATCCGCAGGATTCAATTTTGGAGTTGCATAGCAACAATAAATAGTAAGATTCTCTATTTTAACATACACTATTCCTGCTTCTGACCCATGTTCCTTAACAGGTAAATCATCTGCAAAGATTCCTACTGCTGCCACCGACAGCTCATCTGTATACCACCTCGTGCTGTTCACAGCTTTTTTATTTGGTTCTGTTAATATTGCAATATCAATTTTATTTTGTTTTATTGTCTGGCTTAATAAGTCCATCGCCCTTTTATCTGTGTTTAAATTAATTTGTAGTATACGTATATGTTTTTGGTTCATTTTTAAAGGTAAATATATTATTTAATTAATTTATATATTTTTATTTATTATTTATTCTTTTTTATGCAATTTCTATCACCTTAGCTTCGTCTTCATCGATTTCAGCTATTTTATCGACATCTCTTTTGTTTAAATTTTTTTTGGTTTTTGATAATGCTCTTTTATACTCCCTGCATTTACCTCGTCCCGTAATATGGCCCGCTGCGTCGCATAGCACGCAATATTCCATTCCTTCGCATTCCTTTTCAAGGTGACCCTCTTTCGCACATTTTCGGCACAATCTTGTTCTGTCTAGCCCCCTACATTCTTTCGCCACGTGATCGAACTGCCAACACTTAAAGCATCTTTTAACGTTAATCGTTTTTTCCATTTGACACGTAACCATTCCAATTCTGATGTCTTCATCCAGTAATTTTTGCACATGTTCTTTTTTTATTGTTACAACTGCTGTTTGTGTTCCACGATCATTTTCTCTCAGGTCGCTAACTCGTAGGTCATCATTTCCAACTCCTAGTATATTTTTCATAGCTTCCAGAACTTCTTCTTTTTTTGTTATGCCATCTATGCCTTTAATAAATAATGTTTCTTTATTTTCTTGAGTACCTAATTCTATCATTTTTCCTGTATTAGACTTTTCTATTTTTTGTTTGATTTTATTTACAGCATTTTTGTCCTTATCTATAGCAATAAGCATTTTACCATCTTTTGTTTTTCGTATTGTCTTAATTTTTTTTATTTCTTCACTATTTTCAAGTGATTTTTTTATATTTTCCAATGTCTTTTTATAATTATTGTTTGTATCAATTAATAATCCATATGTATTCCTTTCAGTAGTTTTTTTTGTTATTTCATTGTATTTAGGCGTAGTTTTCTGTATTGTTGTATATATTATGGCCGTTGTTTGCGTTTTGTGAAAAATGCTTTCTACTATTTTTCTAAATTCGTTTAATTCTATAGTATTTATGTGGTGTAGAATAATCATGTCTTCGTTGTTTATTTCTTGTTTAACTTTTTGTAACTGATTCCATATATCTTCGCCCGTCCCTGTGTATGTTATTTTGATTATCTTTTTTTCTTTTATTTCAGTTTGTCCTTTCATTGACACCTTCGTATTATATTGTATCACTTCAAAGTCTTCCTGAGTTTCAAGAAGTTCCGGGAATCTATCTTTATACAATTTTTGAATACTTTTCTGCATGTCTTTATCATCTGGTTCTACTATTACGATTTTTGTATATATATCTTTCGCGTCCAAAGGATTTCCAACTATAACTTCTGTATTACAAAACACTTTGTCTGGCCATTTACTAACTTTACACTGTTTCAGATCCTGGTAGTTACTGAAGGTTGCAGGGTCTAGGATTTCTCCTCCATCAGCAATCCAGGGTGTTTGTGTGCCCTGGTTGCATGTTTCAGGTTTTATAACTACTTGAATATCTACATCATAAGTTGGTATTTTAGGAGTTTCATATTTATGTTTTTGTAGCCACTCTTTGATCATTTTTCTTCCAAATATATCTACTTGTCTTTTCATTTTGTCAGCAATCTCTCTTATCTCTCTCTTTGTGTTGTTATTATTTTGAATCACTTTTTCCAATTGTGCCATTTGTTTTGTTAGTTCGCCTATTGCTTCGACCAATGTAAATGCCTCCGGGCTCTCGACCACGTTTAGGACATCCAATACGCTGTCATTTAAAGATGTATCTAATACTTTTCTCTTTTTAGGTAATCCACTCAACGAACTAGACCGTCTGTGTTCCATCAAGTTAAAAAACCCTCTGTTTCTGAGTGTTCCTCCTCCCGAGGAGCCACCAACCTCGCAAGTTCCAGTATCAGACGCAGCAATGCGCCCCTGGGTCCCCAGGCGCATTGAGTCGCACGCATTCGGTGAAAAGTTGGCCCCCCCAGAATCCGAGGGCCTGCGCTCCGAGCTGTCCGAGGACAACGAGGAACGGCGGGATTCTCCACTAGACGTGGTACCCGCCTGGGGTAATTTATTTTTCTTTTCATCCATTTTGTTTTTTTTTTTGGGGTTTAGATTGCCTAACGCCTCCACTTTGGCGCCGGTCCACCTTTCCATAGCATTTGTCGTCATAAAAAGATCCGTCCGATGTGGGCCAACTTTAGTTTCAGAGATTCACCATTGACCTGTCCAGCAAGGGAGACCCTAATAGGAAACAAAGTTCCCGCTGGCATAGCTCTCTGGATCATTACCTCCTACTCAGCCTCCAAACCACGACAAGGTATTGACCCTTGATGGAGGAACCTGAACTAACCTGAACTAACCTGAACTAACCTGAACTAACCTGAACTAACCTGAACTAACCTGAACTAACCTTTTTTTTTTTTTTTTTTTTTTTTTTTTTTTTTTTTTTTTGCGAGGAGGGGGAATCTTCTTAAGACACCCGGCCTGGTCACGACCGGGTAGTGTGGGATTCGACCGACCATTACGTCGCCCGCCTACCCACTAAACCCACCTCCCCTCTTCTGCCCCGGAACTGCCTCGCGGCATTGCATCAGGGCTTCCTTGATCCTCCTTGATTAGGTGCGGACGCGACTCCGTACCCCACTCTTCTTCCTTTCATTCTCCCTCGCAATCTTTGCCCTCAAGATTTTCTCTATCAGGCCCTCAAACGCACACCACTTGCTCTTACTTTCCACCAGTTCATTCCCTATCGTCCGTTGGTTCAGGTCGAGTCCCCTCGCCCTCGCCTCCGCTCGATAGCCCTCCCATTCAGGACACTCCCACAGCGTGTGCTCCGGTGTGTCCTCCCTTTCGTCACAGAACCAACATTCACTACTTCTTTCCACTCGTATCCGCTTCAGATATTTACCGAACACTCCGTGCCCGGTAAACATCTGAGCCAACATATATCCACTCTTCGTCCATTCACATTCGTACCACGCTCGGATCCGGGGTATAAAGGTCTTGGCCCAACCCTCATATTTCCCCCAGTCCTCCTCCCATTCTCTCATTACCCATTCCTTCACGCCATCTCGTCCTTCCCACAACATGCTTCTTTCCCTCACCCTTATTCTCACCGGAGGAATTTTGGCTAATGCCAGCACCGCAGCGGTCGGAGCCGTTCTGTAGGCACTGGCCACCCTGAGAGCGAGCAAGCGATTTGCCCTCTCCAGTGTAGCCGCGTACCCTCCGTACGTCAGCTCCGTTTGCCAAACGGGAGCCGCGTACAGCAGGACCGACGATGCCGCCATAACCATCATCCTCCTCCTTTCATACCCAAGTCCACTCGCTCTAGGCAAAATGCCTTCGAGCTTTCCAATCACTCTCGCTACCTTTTCGGCAGTCCGACGTACGTGCTCACCAAAGCGAGCATTTCTGCCGAACCACACTCCCAGGTATTTCAAGCATTCCTTCGTCTCGTACGAGACGTCATCCACTCTCAGACTCATACTCCTTATTTTCCTCCGACCGGCCAGGAGCACCATTTCGGTTTTATCCGTAGCCATACTAAGCCCCATGCGCTCGAACGTGTCGGCGACCAGTTCCATGGCCCACCTAGTCCTCGCCTCTAGGGTTACCCCATCTTTCGCCGAGACCACCAACGCCAAGTCGTCCGCGTAGGCCACCGGGGTGACCCCTCGCGGATACTCGACCGTCAGTATCCCGTCGTAGTAGAGGTTCCACAAGACGGGGCCCAGGACGGACCCCTGAGGAACTCCACACGACAGCTCTCGGACTCCCCCGTCAGGCAACACCAAAACCCGATCTTGCAGGTACGACTGAACAATGTTCAAGAGGTACCCGCTCACCCGGGATCTCCTCATCACTTCGACGATTAGATCCCAGGGCGCCGTATTGAAGGCGTTCTTCACATCAATTGTCACCATGACGCAGAAGCCCGCGTGCGTGTAGCTTTTCCCCCTAATCCCCTCCACTATCCGCATGACGGCCCGCATGGCGTCCAAGGTGCTCCTGCCCTTGACGAACCCATACTGACTCTCACTCACCATTCCCAAAGCATTAGCTTCTTCCAGCAATCTGGTCTTGACCACCTTTTCTGCCACCTTTCCGAGTCCGTCCACCAGGCATATGGGCCGGTACGAGGCCTCTGCCCCGGGGTCCCGTTTCGGTTTCTCCACCAGCACCAGTCGAGTCCTCTTCCAGACTTTAGGGTACTCGCCCGAGGTCAAGATGCGATTTACGCAACCCACCATACCCTGGGGCACTGCCCCAAGATACAGCTTCAAGACCTCGTTCGTTAACCCGTCCAGTCCCGGAGCCTTGCGGCTCTTGAGACTCCCGACGGCCTGACGGATCTCCTCCACCGTGACCCGCGGAACGTCATTCGGCCCCACTTGCACCTTTTCCCATACAACCCGAGGCTTCACCGGAAATAGCGTGTCCACCTGCCTGCGCATTTCTGCTACCGGCAGAGGACCATTGCTCAGACGGCCAAGTTTCCCGGTCACTATTTTGTAACCGAGTCCCCAGACGTCCGTCTCCAGCTCCGCACACACTTGCTTCCACGCGTCCCTCTTGGCATCCCTTATGGATCCCTTGAGGGCCTTGCGCTCTCTCTTATACACCGTTTCTGCATCCATTACATTCGCCCTGCCTCTACCCCTTTCTCTCGTCCACCTTCTTCTCACTCTTATACACACTCTTCTCCTTTCAGCGATCTCCTCACTCCACCAGTACACTGCCCTTTTCACTTTTCCACCCCTCCCTTCACGCTTCCTCAAACATTCGTCACAGGCCCCGCTTATCTCCCGAACTATTTCTTCGGGAGTTTCCGCGACACCCAGACCTTCTCTCTCATTCATGTACCGGTTCATTTTCTCTAAACCTTTCGCACTCATCATCCATCCACCCTTTTCAACCCTTTCTCCCCTGTCCTCAGGTATACCCCCCCCTCGCGCTACACGATAGGAGATATACCTGTGGCCACTCCCACTTTCCATACCCACTTCAACCTTCCAATCTCGCACCCGGTCACTCACAGACGCCCCCGTCATGGTAACGTCAATCAGTGACCTGCCGTTTCGGTTCCCGAACGTCCACTCATCCCCGATGTTGTTGGGGACGAGCTCTGCCGCGTCCAGGAACTCTTCCAGGACCCGTCCGTAAGCATTCACCGTTCCAGAGCCGAACCGCCCACTCTTGGCATTCAGGTCCCCAGCTATGAGAACCTTCTTGCCGTTACGTCCCCTAACGCACCCCCCTAGCCGATCGAGCCACGCCGTAAAGTCGGCGGTGCTCTTGTTCGGCGAGAAGTACGCGGAGACGAGAGTGATGCCCTCCAGCTCCGCAACGACGAACCCCCGGTCCCGGTGGAGCGACTCCACCACAACACCCGGCGCTAGCCAGATGAATGCGTCGTCGCACCTGTCCCGAATGAGTTCCCTCCCGGCCACGCACGGTTCTTGCCCGAGCACCACATCGATGCCCCGCTCCCTGATCACCTGGAACATGAGATCCATCGCAAGACGGCCCCTGTCCAGGTTGATCTGCAGGCACCGCAGTTCCCTGTTCGACGCCATGATCCCAGTCATGCTCCACATTCACTCACACACACTTTCACGCAAACTTACCCGCGTCCACACCTAGTCCTTCCTCGTTTCCTCCCCGTCGCTCACCAGTGACCTGAGGTAGCTGGTGGATGGTGAATCCTCCATCCTCTCCCCTTGGTCCGGCGTCGACGCTGCTACCGGCTTCTCCCCGGTCTCCGTCACCCCCGCACTCACTGCCTCCGGCTCGCCCCCAGCCTTGGGTTTTCCCTTGGCTTTGGGCTCACCCTCGACCTTGGGTTTCCCCTTGGCCTCAAGCTCACCTCCAGCCTTGGGTTCCCCCTTGGCCCCGCTGGATGCCCCGCACCCCGGCCCCCCAGAACTATGCCCCCCCACCCTGCATAGGGGGCAGTACCGCTCGGCGCGGCAGGCTGCGGCCTTATGGCCCCCCTGCGCGCACCTTGCGCACAAGTGCGAACGGTCCACCCCCCTGCAGTCACCTGCCTTATGCCCTCCCTCCCAGCAGCGGTAGCAGCGGCCGGTCTCTCTCCTCTCTCGCAGCCGGCACCGTGAGATGCCGACCTGGAGGTCAGAGACCTTTCGCAGGCCAACCGCCGCGTCCCCTTCCGCAAGAAGAGTGGCAGTTTGGCAGCTGCCAAAGCTGGGCCGCAGACTAAGCAGCCGAAGCCGCTCTCGCACCACGCCCGCCGCTAACGCCACCGCCCCCACCACCTCTTCGCCCGTGGTCACCCCGTCCAGGCCGTGGACGAGGAAGGCCACGGCTCTTCCGGCTCCTCCTCGCACCCTTCCACCTCCTAGCTCCTTGGAGAGCAGCTCGCGCAGCTGCTCCCCCTTACCTCCTTTTGGCACGGTCAGGAGCACCTCCCCCTTCTTTGTCTCCCTGACCGTGCCGACCTTCACCTCCTTCCCTCCTTTGGCCACCGCCTGCCTCACCTTGCGGAGGGCGTCCAGGTAGGAGGTCCCCTCCTCTCGCGTGACGAAGATGACGTCCTCCTCCTCCTTAGTTCCCGCCACCCTCGCCTCTCCCTCCTTTCCACCCGGCACGTAGAAGCGGAGCCTGACCCCGCTTCCGGCTGCTGCCAGCTCGCCCAGTTTCCTGAGCCGCCCGGGCTCCGATCCCGGGACCTGAGGGACTACCACCCTCGTCCTCCCCTCCATCCGGGCGGTTTGCACGAGCTCCCTCAGCGATTCCAGGACCGCTTCGGGGCTCAACTCCCCACCCAGCTGGCGGTAGAAGACGAAGCGCTCCAGCGTCTCCGTCCGTCCTCCCTTGCGCATTCTGCAAGACTGCACAAGGAAGGGCAACGTCCCCACCTCGTGTTCCTCCCCCAGGTCCGCCAGCTCCGGGAGCAAGGCAAGCATCCGCTCCTTCATCGGACTGCCCCCCTCACCCACTATCACACCAAGGTCACTGTGGTACCCCTCCGACAGGGGGTCCCCGCGCACTATCTCCGTCTGCGTGAACAGACCCGCCTCCCATCTCTCCCGGATCGCTGCACGCAGCTCCCCGGAATCGACGAGCCGTCGGATCCGCTCCCGCTGCTCAGCCGTCCGTTGTTCCTCCTCGGTCTCCGTCTGGACGCCGCAGGTGGTCCTCTCGACCGCTCCCCTACGCGCCCTCTCGGACTCCTCCAGGCTCCTCCTCAGGTTCTCCACCTCCATCCTAAGGCTCACCCTCTCCTCCTCCTCCTTGGTCGCTCCGCGCATTGCGCTGCGCAGCGCACTCCTCAGTGCTGCCATGGCGTTGTTGAGGTCGTCCTTGGGACGGTAACCCCCGCCTTTGATCACCCGCTCCACGTCGGCCAACCTTACCATGGCCCCTTCCAACGGCGATCCACCTGTAAAAGAGAGGGAGAAACTCTCCTCCGCCCTCCTCCGCTTTCCTCCCTTGGGAGTACTAGCCGGAGGAGGCATCTCATCTGAGAAGACGAAGGAGAGTTCCTCCCTCATCGCCCCCTCACTTGCCCTCCTCACCTGTCTCCCTGCTCCTCCTTCTCCCGGCATCTCCTTCTCCTCCTCCTCTCCACTCTTCCCACCGGCTTCCTTCGGTGGGGTTCGCTTAAGCTTTGCACTCTTCCCGAACCCCTCCCTCACCTCCAACAACTCCCATTTGTCAGGAAGACTTCCCTTCCTGGAGCGGTTCTGGCCCCCCCCAGAATCCGTGGGGCCTACACTAGCCACCAGGGCTTTCACCCGGTCGGAACTAGTGGCAGGATTTTTACCTGCCTGGGGTACACGTTTCGTTATACCACTCTTCATTTTAAAGAAAAATTTTACACACATATAAGGACTCGACATCATCCAGGTAGGTATTAGGTAAGTATAGGATTTAGGATAGGTTTTTCTTAGGATTTTCAGGTAAGTTTTGTGGACACTCCAAGGAGTCGGCTTTTCTAAGGATCAGGTAAGTAGGACAAATTGCACTTTGGGATATAAGTACAATTTCAGCTTAGGTATCCGTAGGTTCGCCACACCTATGTTCACTGGATGAAGGTGAACCCTAACGGGACCGCTAGGAACTGGACCCCCACCAGCCATGCATCCCGTCGGCGCGCATCCCACCTTAGGATTTGGGAGGTATTTATAGTGGCCTCACCACCCGACCCCGAAGGATCCCCGCTCACCCACTCACCCCAGTAGAAACAGTATTTCTACCATTCCACCAGTTAGAGCAGATGTTTACGGTTTGGTCTTTGGATAGGACAAATAGGGATTCTCCGAAGAGCGTAAGTTTAAAAGGATAATAGGTGAGTAGGAGGAAACTGCACTTTGGTAGGTAAGTACAATTTCAGCTGAAGTTCCGCAGACTCGCCACGTCTGTCTTCACAGGGTGAATCTTCACGGGGTCGCTCGGAGCTGGACTTCCCTCCAGCCTTGCATCCCTTCGGCACGCACCCCACCTTGGGAATTGGGAGGTAGTTATAGTGGCCTCACCACTCGATCTCTTAGGAGCTCCCCACTCTTCCAATTTGCCCCGTCAAGACAACATTTCTGCCATCTTACCAGGACAAACCCGAAGTTTACGGTATGATGAGCTGGTCCACGGCAGAAGTTTTCGTTCCGGACTTGCAAGTTTTACATTGCAGCCATCACTTATCACTCCCACTAACCAAAGCCCCGCAAAGAGCCTTGGCCGTTCCCCTATCCGCCACCCGGGGGACGCGCCTGATAGGTTGCTCAACCCACAGGAACCTGAACTAACCTGAACTAACCTGAACTAACCTGAACTAACCTGAACTAACCTGAACTAACCTGAACTAACCTGAACTAACCTGAACTAACCTGAACTAACCTGAACTAACCTGAACTAACCTGAACTAACCTGAACTAACCTGAACTAACCTGAACTAACCTGAACTAACCTGAACTAACCTGAACTAACCTGAACTAACCTGAACTAACCTGAACTAACCTGAACTAACCTGAACTAACCTGAACTAACCTGAACTAACCTGAACTAACCTGAACTAACCTTTTTTTTTTTTTTTTTTTTTTTTTTATAGAGGTTAGGGGAATCTGCCAACAGACATCGGGGGCCTGGCTCATAGCGATCTTATGCGCCCCCTTTGTGTCGGGTTGGTGTCTCCGATCGGGAGAGCACCTACCGACTAAACCCCCTGTCCTCTCTTCACCCCTGAGTGTGTGTTCCCCCCCGGCTCGGTTCATCACCATTCCTACGGGGGGGGGAGGTGGCATTCTCGACGACTACCTCCGCCATCCTCGTGGAGGTAGGGTTCCCTCAATCCTAATCGCTGTCCTCCTCCGCAAGTCCACGTACAGTCCTACCAGCTCTCCTCAAGTTTTCACTTACTCTCTTCGCTTCCATGATCTTACCTATCATGAAAGCAAAGGCGTCCCACTTTCTCTCGCTCTCGACAATCTCTCTACCGATAGAGTTTCGATCCAGGGTGAGTCCGCCCGCCCTGGCTTCCGCTCTATCGGCTTCCCAATGCTGACACTCCCAGAGCGTGTGCTCCGGCGTGTCAGCCACACCGGTTGTTTCGTCCCCGCAGAACCAGCAGTGGTCGCTGCGCTCCGCCCCTATGCGTCGCAGATACTTCCCGAACACGCCGTGCCCGGTGAACATCTGCGACAGGGAAAAACTGGGCTTCGCCCATGCGCACTCGTACCACTGCCTTATGCTAGGCACGAACACCTTCATCCATCCTCCGTACTCGTTCCATTCCCTTTCCCATTCCTGAATTACCCATTCCGACACCTCATTTTTGTGCTCTCTCCCACGTTCCCACAGCATTCGTCTCTCCTGCACTCTTATTCTTACAGGAGGGATCTTGGCCAGTGCCAGCACCGCTTCGCCCGGAGCCGTCCGGTAGGCGCACGCCACCCTGAGCGCGAGTCGACGATTGGCTCGCTCCAGTATGCCGTGGTACCTCCGGTACGCCAACTCCGATTGCCAAATCGGAGCCGCGTAGAGCAGGGCTGACGACGCCGCCATGACCATCACCCTCCTCCGTTCGTAACTCAGGCCGTTTGCTCTCGGGAGGATCCCTTCCATTTTCTGGACGATCCTTCCTACCTTTTCGGCTGTTCGCCGGGCGTGTTCGCCGAAGCGGGCATTCCTGCCGAACCACACCCCGAGATACTTCAAATGCTCGACCGTCTCGTAACTTCTTCCATCCATCGCTATTGACAGACTCGTCAGCTTGCGCCTTCCGGCCAGGATCACCATTTCCGTCTTTTCGACGGCCATGCTGAGCCCCTTCCTGCTGAAAGTTTCGGCGACCAGTTGCATGGCCCGCCTGACTCTCGTCTCCAGGATTTCCCCGTTCTTTGCCTCCACCACCAACGCGAGGTCATCCGCGTACGCCACCGGAGTGACGCCCTTTGGATAACCCATCGTCAGCAGCTCGTCGTAGAACAGGTTCCACAAGACGGGACCCAGAACGGACCCCTGGGGAACCCCACACGTCAACTCTCGAACTTCCCCGTTTGGCAACGTCAAAAAACGATTTTGCAGGTATGATTGGATCACTCCAATCAGATACCTGCTCACCCGGGACCTCCTCATCGTTTCGACGATGAGATCCCACGGGGCCGCGTTAAAAGCGTTACGAACATCAATTGTCACCATAACGGAAAAGCCCGCGTGAGCGTAGCTCTTCCCCCTGATCCCCTCAACGATCCGCATGACGGCGCCCATGGCGTCCATGGTACACCTGCCCTTCATGAACCCAAACTGCCGCTCACTTATCATACTCAGTTCGTTTGCTTCGTCCAGTAGTCTGGTCTTGATCACTTTCTCTACCACTTTCCCGAGTCCGTCGATGAGACAGATGGGCCGGTAGGAGGTCTCGGCGTTCGGATTTCCCTTCGGTTTCTCCACCAAGGCTAATCGGGCTCTCTTCCAGATTTCCGGGAAACTTCCCGAGGTCAAGATGCGCGATGCGCAATCGGCCATACCCTGGGGCGATGCCCCAAGATACAGCTTCAAGACCTCGTTCGGAATCCCGTCCATCCCCGGGGCCTTACGGCTCCTGAGAGTACCGACCGCCCGGCGAATCTCCTCAGTTGAGACCCGTACCACATGAGTTTCCCCCGTTTCCCCGGTATCCCAAATGACCCTCTCCTTCGTCGGAAACAGTTCGTCCACCTTCCGAAGCATTTCTGCTTCTGGGAGGTGGCTTCTTTTCAAGTGACCAAGTTTCCCGGCTACGATCTTGTAACCGAGTCCCCAGATGTCCCTTTCTAGCTCGTCACAGAGCCCCTTCCACGACTCTCCCTTGGCCTTCCTAATGGATGCCTTCAAGACCTTTCTTGCCTCGCGCAGGGACGACTGAAGGTCGTCCAGTCCTCGCGGTTCCCGCCGGACTCTCTCTCTCATCACCCGTCTCCGGGCCCTGACGCATTCTCTCCTTTTCTCCGCGATCTCTTCATTCCACCAGTACACGGCCTTCCGACCTCTACCAGAACCCTTCTTGCGGAGGCACTGGTTGCAGGCGTGAGTGATGTCCCTCACTATTAGTTCGGGATCATCCGCCACGCCCACATTCTGGTCTTGGGCCACGAACTGCCTCAGTTTCTCCAATCCGCGGCTATCCACTACCCATCCACTCGTCACCCTCTCCGACTTTGCCCCTTGTGCGTGTCCCTCCCCGCCGATGGAGAAAGACACGTACCGGTGCCCGCTTCCGCTCTCCGTCTCGCATTCAACTTTCCAGTCTCTCACCATTCTAAACGCAATCGCTCCCGCCATAGTAATGTCGATCAGCGACCTTCCGTTTCTGTTTCCGAACGTCCACTCCCCCCCTCGATTGAGAGGAGTGAACTCTCCCGCGTCCAGGAAATCCTCCAAGGCAAGACCGTAGGCGTTTCGCGCGACAGAGCCAAAACGCCCACACTTTGCATTTAGGTCCCCAGCGATGAGGACCCTCCTGCCGTTCAATCCCCTCACGTACCCCTCTAACCGAGCGAGGAACGCCTCGAATTCGGCCGTCCTCTTGTTCGGAGAGAAGTACGCTGAGATCAGCGTGATACGCTCCAACCCTACCGCCACGAATCCCCGATCCCTGTGGATGGACTTTACCTTCACGTGGTCGGCTAACCACACGAAGGCGTCGTCGCACCTGTCTCGGATCTCATTCCCTTTCGTTTGGTTCGGCTCTTGACCCAGAACAACGTCGATGCCTCGTTCCTTGACCACCTGGGTCAGTAGATCGGTTGCCAACCGCTTCCTGTCCAGGTTGATCTGGAGGCACCTGAGGTCCCCGATTGCCAATTCTTTGACCACATTCACTCTCCCTCGCTCACGCTACTTGAGGATCACTTACCCCGTTTCCTCCTCTCCTCCTCCAGCAGGAGGGGGCTGCGTCCCCTCCTGCCTCCTGTCGATGGTATCGGACACCACCCCCACCACTTCTCCGCGCAAATCACTCACCCTCGGCACTCCGCGCGCTGCTACTCCGCCCTGTTGCGGGACCTCCCGAGCATCCTTCTCCCCCGAGTTCGGAGGGGATTCTCGGGTCATCCCGCCCCCATCCCCTAGGTCCTTCTCTCCCTCCCCCTCTTTAGGGGGGGAGGGAGAGCGTTCCTCCCGTGGTCTCTTGCCCCTCTTTTTGGAGGGTTTTGGTTTCCCCTCGGTGACATCCCCCTGTTCGAGTGTCGTGGTGGGTGTCGGCTTGGCAGCACCCTCCACCCTCTTTTCCCGCCCCCCGCATTCTGGACTCCCCGCACTGTGGCCCTCCGCGCCACAGAGGGGACAAAACCGGGGATACTTGCAATCCGCGGCCCTGTGCCCCTCCCTGGCACATCGAGCGCACAGTTTGGCCCTGTCCACCCCCGTACATCCCCCCGCCCTGTGGCCTATCTCCCAACATCGGAAGCACCTGCCGGAGTCTTTCAACTCCCGCAGGCGGCACCTCCCGATGCCCACCCTGAGGTCGGCGATCCCCCGCACCCTCGCCGCCTCCAACTCCCCCACCACGCGGATCGTGGCAGTTTGGCAACTGCCGAAGCTCTCCCTGAGGCCCACCAGTTTTACCTGGTCCGTCCTCAGAGCGGCCGCAACGGCAACCGCCTCCACCACGTCCACGTCCCTCGCCAGGGCGTCCAAGCCGGTGACCCGGAACGTCACAGATCTCGACCCTTGCCCCGTGCGTACCCTCTCAGCCCCCAGACCCTTGCCCAGGATGGCCTTGAGCTCCTCGCTCTCCTTCGCCCCCCCCTTGGGGAGAGTGAGGAGGACCTCCCCCTTCCTGGTCTCCCGCACGGACCCAATCCTGAGATCTGTACCGCTACGCGACACCAACTCCTTCACCCTCTTGAGGGTGTCCCCATAGGTGGCCCCCGCCTCTGGGGAGACGAACACCACCTCTTCCTCGCGTCCACTCGCCTGAACCTTCGTCCCCTGCGCAGGCAGTATCCTCTCTCCCACATTTTTAGCCGCCGCATACAGGAGGATCCGTATCTCCTCTCCAAAGTCCACGGCCGCCATCTCCATTATCCTCCTAAACTCCCAGGGGTTGGCTCCGTGGACCATCGGGACGACGATCCGGCTCCTCCCCAGTCTCACCATCTCCCTCAGCAGGCTCCTTGTGGCTTCCAGGACCATCCTTGGTCCCGTCCCCTCGAGTTCGCTGAAGAAGATTCTTCTCTCCTGCCTCTCCTCCTGCTCTCCTACTTGCAGGGTGTACCCCTGCAACATAGAAGAGAACCCCCCTTTCCCCTCACTTACCAGCCGTAGCTGCTCCAGCCCTGGGATGAGCTGGAAGGCCCTGGTTCTCGCCGCTTCGTCGTTGGCCCCCACCATCACTCCCAGGTCGGCATCAAATCCGTGCCGATACGGGTCTCCACTCCTGATCTCCGTCGCCACGAAGTCGTCCCTCTCCCATCTGAACCGGAGCGCCTCCTCCATCTTGTCCTCTCGGACCAGCTGGTGAATTTTGCGCCTCCTCTCCTCCTTCCTCAGCTTCGCCTCTCTCCACTCCTCCCACGGCTCGGTCTGGCATCCGACCGTCGCCGTGGTATGCGTGGGGGTTTTCCCCCCTTTACCCACCCCACTTACCTTCGGCGGTCCTCCCGTTTGGGTGTCCCCGTCGTAAGTCATGAGGTCTGAGGACTCAAACCTCCTCTCCTCCAGCCACCTGCGCACAACACTTCCCTGGAACACCTCCACTTGCTTGGCAAGCTTGGAGGTGATGTCCTTAATGTCTCGCTGGGTGTTGCGCTCCATTCGCTTCCCCAGCTCCCCCACCAGAGACGTGATCCCCTCCATGGCTTCTTTTATGACGGAGGCATCGGGGATATCCACAGTCTTCCTCTTCGTCCTCACCTCTCCTGCTGTCCCCTCCTTCCCCTGCTCCTCCCGGTTCATTTCCTCGTCCTTCAGCACCCGCTCCATAGCCAGCTCCTTCTTCTTCCTTTCCTCATTCACTCCATCTCCCTTCTTCTCCTCCTTGGTAGGTGGTGGCGGCGTCCTACTTACTTTGCCCCCCTTCCTAAAGGCGTCCTCCATCTTCTTCGGCTTTTCGCCGGAGCTTTCTTGGCCCTCCCCAGAATCCGTGGGGCCAGCGTGGTCCACCGGGGCTTTCACCCGGTCGGAGACCACGGCGGGATTTTTACCCGCCTGGGGTACTCGTTTTTTTTGATCGCTCATCATTAAAAAAAATTTTTTTTAAATCACACGTCACTCTCATCCAGGTAAGTAAAAGGTAAGTATGTGGGAATTAGGATTGGTTTTCTTAGGATTTTCAGGTAAGTTTTGTGGACACTCCGAGGAGTCGGCTTTTCCGGGAATCAGGTAAGTAGGACGAATTGCACTTTGGGATATAAGTACAATTCCAGCTTAGGTATCCGCAGGTTCGCCACACCTGTATCCAGTGAATGAGTCTGGATCCTCACGGGACCGCTAGGAACTGGACCCCCACCAGCCATGCATCCCGTCGGCGCGCGTCCCACCTTAGGATTTGGGAGGTATTTATAGTGGCCTCACCACCCGACCCCGAAGGATCCCCGCTCATCCAACTCACCCCAGTAGGAACAGCATTTCTACCATTCCACCAGTTAGAGCAGATGTTTACGGTTTGATCTTTGGATAGGACAAATAGGGATTCTCCGTAGAGCGTGAGCTTCAAGGATAATAGGTAAATGGTAGAAACTGCACTTTGGTAGGTAAGTACAATTTCAGCTGAAGTTCCGCAGACTCGCCACGTCTGTCTTCACAGGGTGAATCTTCACGGGGCCGCTCGGAGCTGGACTTCCCTCCAGCCTTGCATACCTTAGGCGCGCACCACACCATGGGAATTGGAAGGTGTTTATAGTGGCCTCACCACGTGATCTTGAGAAGATCCTCGTTCACCCAAATCAGCCCCGGCAAAACAACATTCCTGCCACTTCTCCGGTGCAAACCAGATGTTTACGGTTTAATGAGCTGGTCCACGGCAGAAGTTTTCGTTCCGGACTTGCAATTTTACATTGCAGCCATCACTTATCACTCCCACTAACCAAAGCCCCGCAAAGAGCCTTGGCCGTTCCCCTATCCGCCACCCGGGGGACGCGCCTGGTAGGTTGCTCAACCCACAGGAACCTGAACTAACCTGAACTAACCTTTTTTTTTTTTTTTTTGCGAGGAGGTGGGAATCTTCGAAAGACACCAGGATTGGTCTCATCCTGGTAGTGTGGGATTCAACCGACCATTATGTCGCCCGCCTACCCACTAAAACCACCTCCCCTCTTCCCCCCGGAATTGCCTTTCAGCTTCTCACGGGGCCCTCTAATCTTCCCCCCTCGTGGTTGGCAACTGAGGATACTCACATCCCCTTACGCGTCACTTTTACTCACTCACACTCTTTCTCTCCTTCTTTCGTTCTCTTTCTTCCGCTTCGTCCACATGATTCGCTCGACCATTCGCTCGAACGCTTTCCACTTCACCTCGCTCTCCACTAATTCACTCCCGATTGTGTTTCGGTTCAGTTCGAGTCCGCTCGACCTGGCCTCCACACGATCGCCCTCCCACTCTGGACACTCCCAGATCGTATGTTCCGGAGTGTCCGGCACGCCCTCTCTTTCGCTCCCGCAGAACCAACAGTGGTCACTACGTTCTACTCCTATTCGTCGCAGGTATTTCCCGAACACGCCGTGCCCGGTGAACACCTGCGACAAGGCAAACCCGGGCCTCGCCCATTCGCACTCGGACCACCGTCGTACGCTGGGAACGAACAACTTCATCCATCCTTCATATCTCTCCCACTCTTTCTCCCACTCTGTCATCACCCATTCTTTCGCCTCACTTTTGCACTCTTTCCCACGATCCCAGATCATACGTCTTTCTTCCACTCTCAGTCGAATCGGCGGTATTTTGGCCAACACCAACGCCGCCGCACCCGGAGCCGTTCTGTAAGCACACGCCACCCTTAGTGCGAGCTGACGATTTGTCCGCTCCAGAATGGCGTTGTACTTTGCGTACTCCAGCTCCGATCGCCAAATCGGAGCCGCGTAAAGCAGGGCGGATGACGCCGCTGTCACCATCAACCGCCGCCTGTCATACCCCAATCCGTTCACTCTTGGCAGAATCCCTTCCAGCTTTTGGACGATCCTGCCTACCTTTTCAGCCGTTCTTCGGGCGTGCTCGCCGAAACGAGCATTCCTTCCGAACCACACACCCAGATACTTTACGTACTCGGAAGTTTCGTAAAGCACCTCATCCACTCTCAGACTTACACTCCGCAGTTTGCGCCTCCCGGCCAGGACCACCATTTCGGTTTTGTCCGTAGCCATACTGAGGCCCTTGCGACGAAACGTGTCGGAGACCAGTTCCATGGCCCCCCTGATTCTCCTCTCGAGGGTCCCCCGCCGTAACCACCAGCGACAAGTCGTCCGCGTACGCCACCGCAGTGACGCCCTTTGGATAACTCACCGTCAGTAGCTCGTCGTAGAACAGGTTCCACAAGACGGGACCCAGGACGGACCCCTGAGGAACCCCACACGACAACTCGCGAACTTCCCCGCCTGGCAACATCAAAGTTCGGTCTTCCAGGTACGACTGGACCAAGTCCGTGAGGTACCCGCTCACCTGTGACCTCCTCATCGTTTGGACGATGAGGTCCCATGGCGCTGTGTTAAACGCGTTCTTAACATCTACAGTTACCATGACGCAAAAGCCCGCGTGCGTGTAGCTGCTCCTCCCGATATCCTCCACGATCCGAAGCACAGCCCGCATGGCGTCAATGGTGCTCCTACCCTTGACAAACCCATACTGTCGCTCACAAATCATTCCATACGCCGTCGCTTCTTCCAGAAGTCTGGCCTTGATCACCTTTTCCGCGATCTTCCCGAGTCCGTCGATCAAGCAGATGGGCCGGTACGTCACCTCGGCGTTCGGCTCCCGCTTTGATTTTTCCACCAGCGCTAATCGAGCCCTCTTCCAGACCTTGGGGAACACGCCCGAAGTCACGATGCGATTAACGCAACTGGTCATACCCTTCGGCAATGCCCCCAGGTACAACCTTAAGACCTCGTTCGGAATCCCGTCCGGTCCTGGAGCCTTCCGGCTCTTGAGAGTCCCGATCGCCTGCCGAATCTCCTCCACGGTTACTTGAGCGACTGCTTCGGGCGCCCGTTCCGTTGGTTCCCATCTCACCTTCTCCTTCTTCGGAAAGAGCTCGTCCACATACCGTAACATTTCTGTTTCCGGCAGGTGGCTCGACCTAAGATGACCAAGCTTCCCGGCCACTATTTTGTAGCCGAGACCCCAGACGTCCGTCTCAAGTTCTGCGCACAGACACTTCCACGACTCCCTCTTGGCATCCTTAATGGCTTCCTTGAGGGCCTTTCGTGCTTCCTTGTACTCATCTTCTACTCTTCTCCTTCTCTCATCAGTCTCTCTATCACCTCTCACTCGACACTTCCTTCTCATCCGTCTCACACACTCCTTCCTTAAGTCAGCAATTCTTTCATTCCACCAGTACGTTCCTCTCTTTCTCGCCCTCAATCGCTCACTCTTTTTCTTCATGCACGCGTCACAAGCGTCGCCGATCTCCTTCGCTATTTGCTCGGGGTCATTGGCAACGCCCACCATTCCATCTCTCTCACGCAAGTACTGGTCTAACTTGCGCAGACCTCTTTCGCTCACTATCCATCCTCTCGTACCAATTACACCGTTCGCAATATCATTCTCAGCACGAGGCACGTTTTCCTCCTTACCACTAACGACACGGAAAGTCACGTACCTGTGCCCACTACCACTCTCCCTGTCGCACTCAACTCTCCAATCACGCACCATTCTCGACGCACTCTCACTTGCCATCGTTACGTCGATCAACGATCTTCCGTTCCTGTTGCCAAACGTCCACTCCCCTCCATGATTGATTGGGATGAACTCTCCCGCGTCTAGGAACTCTTCAAGAATCAGGCCATAGGCATTTCGCGCCGCAGAACCAAAGCGCCCACTTTTCGCATTCAGATCCCCCCCGAGGAGGACCCTCCTGCCGTTCTGACCCCGCACGCACCCCTCCAGCTTACTGAGGAAGTCCGCGAATTCCGCGGTCCTCCTGTTCGGTGAGAAGTACGCCGAGACCAGCGTGACCCGCTCCAGCTCCACCGCCACGAACCCCCGACCCCTCTGGATTGATTTCACCCCCACATGGTCGGCTAGCCATATGAAGGCGTCGTCGCTCCGATCCCTGACCACCTTCCCCAACGCTCGGTTCGGCTCTTGACCCAGTACAACGTCGATGCCTCTCTCTTTGATCGTCTGATACATAAGGTCGGTGGCCAACCGCCCTCTGTCCAGGTTGATCTGGAGGCATCTTAGATCGTTAGTCCACGGAGCCATGACCCATTCACACGTTCTCATTCACACTCACACATCGCTCACCTGCGAGTTTCCTCAGTTGCTCCTTGCGCCGGACATCGGTTTGCCACGCCTGGCTTTTGCACCACGCGTCGCCTCCCGCATCCCGCACTCCGCGTCCGCAGCCACGGTTGCTGCAAACACCACTGCCTCGACCGCTTCCGCTGCCGCTACTTCCGCGTCCGATTCCCGTCCTCTTCCCTTTTCAGGGGGAGGAGGGGAGTCGCTCACCACACTACGCGCACTTCCCGCACTTTCAGATTCCCTTCCTCCCCCCCTTTCAGGAGTAGGAGGGGCGTCCCTTACCCCACTACTTGCTTTGGGCGTGGTTCGGTCTCCTTTCTTGAGGGCGGCTCCGGCTGCCGGCTTATTATCCGGTGCCGCAGCGGCCTTTTTGGCCCGCCCACCACATTCCGGAGCCCCCACACTATGTCCCTCCGCGTTGCAGAGGGGGCAAAACCGAGAGCTTCTACACTCTGCGGCCTTGTGCCCCTCCTTGGCACATCGGGCACATAGGCGGGACCGGTCCTCGCCCCTGCAATCGACCGCCCTGTGGCCAATCTCCCAGCACCGGAAGCAGCGTCCGGGGTCTTTCCTCTCTCGTACTCGGCACTTATTGATGCCAACCTTGACATCCGCTATACCCCGGACCCTGCTTGCGGCCACACCCTCTCCATCGACTATACGGATAGTGGCAGTCTGACAGCTACCGAAGCTTGCCCTGATCCCCACCAGTTTCAACCGGCTGGATTCCAGGGCAGCTGCCGCAGCTACCGCCCCCACCACCTCCGCACCCGTCGCGACTGCGTCCAAGCCAGTGACCTGAAAGGTCACGGGCTTAGACTCCGCCCCTGTACGCACCCGGTCCACGCCCAGCCCCTGGCTGAGAATGGAGCGGAGCTCTTCCCCACTTTTTTCCCCACCCTTAGGCAGCGTCAGGAGGATATCACCCCTTCTCGTCTCCCTGACGCTGCCTATTTCTATTTTAGTTTCGCTCTGGGCAACCAACTGCCGCACCTTTTTTAAGGTTTCGCTGTAGGTTGCCCCGACCTCACGAGTCACAAACACGACTTCCTCGTCTCTCCTGCCTCCGCCCTGTTGGGCAGGTGCAGGAGTGACGGTCATACCACCCGTTTTCGCCCCCACAGGCATGTAGAGGAGGACCCTTACGCCGTCGCACCGCTGGCGCAGGGCAGCCATCTCCACCACCTTTCTGAAGTGCCAGGGATTGGCCCCCGGCACCAGCGGTAAGACCACTCTGGTCCTCCTCTCGTGCGCCATCCTTTCGAAAAGCGCTCGGACGGATCCGAACACTTCTCGAAGGCCGGTGCTTTCCAGTTGCCTGAAAAACACCAGTCTCACCCGCTCCTCGATCCTTCCGTCTTTGTCCAGACTGCACGTCTGGCGCAAGGAGGGAAGACCCCTCGTTACCCCGCCGTCCTCCAGCTCCCTCAGTTCCGGCAAAAGCCCAAGGACTCTCCTTGAGAGGGCTGGAGGTCGTCCCCACTAAAATGCAGAGGTCCGCCCCAAAGCCTTGGCCCAGGGGGTCGCCCTGCACGACCTCTGTGACGGGAAACAGCCCCGCCTCTTCCCATCGCTCACTCAGCGCTTCCTCCAGCCTGTCGTCTTTGACAAGCTGGAGGATTCGCTCTCGCTGAGCTTCCGTTCTCCGCCCCTCTTCGGTCTCGGTCTGACAGTCAACCGAGATCGTTTTTTTGCCCTTCTGGCCCTCCACCTCCAAAAGAGCAATTCGCTCCCTCAGAGTCGCATTCTCCTCCTGTAGGGCCGAGAGCGTACCAGCCCGTCTCGCTAGATCGGCTTCCCAGCCGCGCCTCACCCCTCTAAGCAGGCTTCGAAGGTCGAAAACCGCGTTCACGACCTCCCCCTTCGGATTGTAGCTGGCCTGCAGGAGGTTGGCGAGCTCCTCCGCCCGGCGCTCCGCCTCCTCCAGCGCTACACCGCTCGCTGACACCATCTTGCCCTCTCCTGTCGGTGAGGGGCTCTCCTCCATCCTTTTGCGCTTCCCTGCAGCGCAGGGGGTACTGGTCTGTTGCGGAAGGTCCAGCGATATGGCCGAAAGAAAGTCCTCCCGACCAACATCCCCCTCGCTTCCGCCCCCCTCCGAATACTCTGAGGTCCTCCTCACAGGCAGGTGCAAGGAAATTGACCGCCACGCCTCCTCGTCCGAGCACTCCGCCTCTCCTCCCCCTTCTACTTGGGAAGAGGGCGTCTCCTTGGGGGGGGGTTCTCTGTAGTTTGTTGCTCTTCGCAAACCCCCCCATATCTTCCGGGACACTGCTCCGCCTGTGGGCGGCGGCCACCACTACTTCGTCGCGCAGGCTGCCCCTCCGTTGGGCGCCTGCGCCGGTAGGCGCTGCTCTCCTCATCCACACAGCTGACGATTCCTTTTTGGAGAAACCGCCACCATCTTTTTTCTCACCAGTAACATGCTGCCGCTCGGCCTGGTCGCTCACCGACGCGGCGGAGAAGTTGCTGGATGACGGTCGGGTGTGGCCTCCTCGCTCACCACCATCCCCGACCGGAACTGGGGTCTCCCTCCCCTGCTCCGTAAACGTTTTTCTCGTTTGCCGTTTCATCGCCATGTTTTTCTTATGCCCTCCGCGTTGGTTACCTCCGTTTTCCTCCACCGGGGTTGGTTACCCGATCTCGGTAGTCGGAGGCATCCAGGGGTCACCACGTGGAGGTGCGGATAGGACTTTGACCCCCAACCTGAACTAACCTGAACTAACCTTTTTTTTTTTTTTTTTTTTTGCGAGGAGGGGGAATCTTCTCAAGACACCCGGCCTGGTCACGACCGGGTAGTGTGGGATTCGACCGACCATTACGTCGCCCGCCTACCCACTAAACCCACCTCCCCTCTTCTGCCCCGGAACCGCCTCTCGGCATTACATCAGGGCTTCCTGGATCTTCCTTGACTAGGTACGGACGCGACCCCGTACCCCACTTTTCTTCCTTTCATTCTCCCTCGCAATCTTTGCCCTCAAGATTTTCTCTATCAGGCCCTCAAACGCACACCACTTGCTCTTGCTTTCCACCAGTTCATTCCCTATCGTCCGTTGGTTCAGGTCGAGTCCCCTCGCCCTCGCCTCCGCCCGATAGCCCTCCCATTCAGGACACTCCCACAGCGTGTGCTCCGGTGTGTCCTCTCTTTCGTTGCAAAACCAACATTCACTACTTCTTTCCACTCGTATTCGCTTCAGATATTTACCGAACACTCCGTGCCCGGTAAACATCTGAGCCAACATATACCCACTCTTCGTCCATTCACATTCGTACCACGCACGGATCCGGGGTATGAAGGTCTTGGCCCAACCCTCATATTTCCCCCAGTCCTCCTCCCATTCTCTCATTACCCATTCCTTCACGCCATCTCGTCCTTCCCACAACATGCTTCTTTCCCTCACCCTTATTCTCACCGGAGGAATTTTGGCCAATGCCAGCACCGCAGCGGTCGGAGCCGTTCTGTAGGCACTGGCCACCCTGAGAGCGAGCAAGCGATTTGCCCTCTCCAGTGTAGCCGCGTACCCTCCGTACGTCAGCTCCGTTTGCCAAACGGGAGCCGCGTACAGCAGGACCGACGATGCCGCCATAACCATCATCCTCCTCCTTTCATACCCAAGTCCACTCGCTCTAGGCAAAATGCCTTCGAGCTTTCCAATCACTCTCGCTACCTTTTCGGCAGTCCGACGTACGTGCTCACCAAAGCGAGCATTTCTGCCGAACCACACCCCTAGGTACTTCAAGCACTCCTTCGTCTCGTACGAGACGTCGTCCACTCTCAGACTCATGCTTCTTATTTTCCTCCGCCCGGCCAACAGCACCACTTCGGTTTTTTCCGTAGCCATGCTCAGTCCCATGCGCTCGAACGTGTCGGCGACCAGTTCCATGGCCCACCTGGTCCTCGCCTCTAGGGTTACCCCGTCCCTCGCCGAGACCACCAACGCCAAGTCGTCAGCATAGGCCACCGGAGTGACCCCTCGCGGATACTCGACGGTCAGTATCCCGTCGTAGTAGAGGTTCCACAAGACGGGGCCCAGGACGGACCCTTGGGGAACGCCACACGACATCTCGAACTCGCCCGTCAGGTAACACCAAAAACCGATCTTGCAGGTACGACTGAACTACGTTCGAGAGGTACCCGCTCACCTTGGCCCTTTCATCAACCTGAACTAATCTGAACTAACCTTTTTTTTTATGAAGGGGAGAAAAACCTTCCAAAGGTACCCGACCTGGTGGTCTGGCGACCGGGTTATGTGGGATTCACCCCCACCCCCCTCCCCCCAGGTGGGGGTCGTGGAGAAGGGGCGCCTACCCACTAAAAAACTCCCCTGCTTCGTTCATTAAGTTCCCATCCGGCACCGCCGCGAGGACATTCCTTCGAATGGGGGAAGACGATCTTTCTCCGTGTGTGCCCCTCCGGCTTTTCTTGTTCACGTCGGGGGGACGGTAAAGAGAGAGAGGGCGGATCCCTGAGCGTCCTCTCGTACGCACACTTCTCCCACATAATCGATTCAAGCATGCGCGTCACTGCGTTCCACGATTTCTCGTCTTTCAGGAGTAGATCGGCCACGTTGTTTTCCGTGATATCGATACCGCACTCGCTTTCGGCCGTTCTCCTGTACGAGTCGAAATTCCCGCACTCGAAAACCGTCTGAGCCGGGGTATCTCTAGTCCCACAATACCAGCAGGTGTCCGTCCTAGCCTTGCCGATGCCCTTTAGATATGTTCCGAACGCCCCGTATCCGCTCATGGCGTGCATCACGTAATAGTTTAGACCACCGTGTTTCCTTTCGCACCACTTCGCCACGTCGCGCACGAACGTTCTGGCGTGTCCCTCGTACATTTCCCACCTAGTTTGCCATCTCCTCAGCAGTGTCTTCCGCATCTTGTCTTTGTCCTGTCCGTTCTCCTCCTTACTACTTTCCCTGTATAGCTGGGATCTTTCCCACACTAGCAAATCGATTGGGGGCATGCCCGCCAACACCTGGGCTACAGCCGTGGATAACGTCCTGCACCCGCACACCACAAGAATAGAAAGCCGTCTATTCAGTCCGTCCAGCTTTTCCAGGTGCACTCGCTTGTCCGTATAGTGACCTCACACCGCCGAAGCGTATAGCACTACCGATGTGCCCACCGTCGCCAAAAGTCTCCTCTTAGCGGTGGAGCACCCACCGACTCTGGAAATGATTTTGGCGAGCACATTCACCATGGCCCCCGCCTTATCCGCTCTCTTTCGCATGTGCACACCGAAGTTGCAGTCTCTTCCGTAGTACACACCTAGGTATCTGACGTGCTCGCTGCTACGTAAAAAGTCCCCGTCGATTCCCATACAAAAATTTCTCAATTTCCTCCTGCCAGACAGCATCACCATCTCGGTTTTGGATTTCGCCACGTCCAGGCCCATCTCCTCCAGCTTGTCCGCGACTCGTTTCACTGCCGCAGCCGCGACTCTCTCCAGCATCTCTCTATTTTTTCCGCAGACGATTATGGAAAGATCGTCCGCGTAGGCTATCATCTTTGCGCCAATCTCTTTTTCCAGATCTAGCACCTCGTCGTAGAAAATGTTCCATAGCGTTGGCCCCAACACCGATCCTTGTGGGACGCCACAGCTCATTTCCAGAGGGGGAGCGTTTCCTCCTATGTCGATTCTTCTGTCTGACAGGTAAGAACTGATCAGGTTACGTAAGTAGGGGCTGAATCCTTTCCTCCTTAGCGCCTTTAAGACGCCCTCCCACAGCGCACTATTGAAGGCGTTGGCAATATCCAGGCATATCATCGCACAGAAGTCCATACCCCTGTACGAAGATCCAACGCGTATGTCATCCACCAGTTTCTTAATTGCCATCATTGCGTCTATCGTGGATCTATGTTTGCGAAATCCATACTGTGATTCGGAGAGTACCCGTTTTGCTTCAATTTCCTCGTTAAGCCTATCGCAAATCATGCGTTCGTACACTTTGCCCGCGACGTCAATGAAGCAGATCGGCCTGTAGGTAGGAGCGTCGTTCGGCCGCTTCTTCGGTTTTTCGATCAGCACGAGCTTCGCTTTTTTCCATTTTTTAGGGAAGATCTGTCTGGTAAAATACCAATTGTACACATCCACCATAAAACCTCTGTGCGCTTTCCCAATCTTACAATATATATGTAGGATCCGTTTGTCAGATCGCTGCAATATTCTGTATATATTAATTAATAAGTATAATTGTTGCCGTCTGACCAAATCGAGATGCAAATAGGAAGATGTATATTGTAAAGTAGCTATAATTTAGGATATGTTGGGGGAATAAGGAGTGAGGTACCCTGATGATACACCCATGTATATGGTCACTGAATTCATGTGGTTCGCAGCATTACTGGAATTTTCCCTGTAATTACCCTTGGTCGAGAGCCACATGAAGTAAGAGAAAGTCGAGCATCTCTTTGTTAGAACCAGGAAAGAGGGTCGAAGGACAGTCGACCAGGGTTCTGACAAAGAATGGTTTATGATGTCCAGATGTGACTGACCAGCCATTGAGCGGGCAGTCGAGGAATACAAGACCCACAAGAAAGAACTCAGACGGGAAATAGGAAAAAGCAAGACGCAAAAATGGAAGGAACTCTGCGCGGAATTGGAGGATGACATCTGGGGGAAGGCGTATCAAGTAGCCACGAAACGGCTAAAGATAGGACGTTTCAGGATTCAATCTGTAGAAGAGATAAACAGACAGATCGAGGCCCTCTTCCTGAGAAGGCCGAAAATACAATGGGAAAGAGAGAAGGAAGTAGGAAGTAACGGCAATCGCGCTGATTGCGCAGAAATCGTCATTTCAGAACTGGAGCGGGCCCTGGGGAACGTCAATCGAAAGAAGGCGCCAGGGCCGGACGGAATAACGACCGAAATCTTCTTGACAGTTGCAAAGGAACATAAAAGCTTCCTTCTGGGACTGTACAACAAAGTTTTCAAGGAGGAAAACTTTCCCGAACCGTGGAAAAAAGCAAAACTGGTCCTGATCGAAAAACCGAGGAAGGACGGAGAAGATGGAAACGTCAAAAAATATCGACCGATATGTTTAATAAACACGTTCGGGAAAGTCTTCGAGAAGATTGTTTGCGAAAGACTGCAAAAGGAACTGGAGGACAAAGACTTGATCTCGGATCGGCAGTTCGGCTTCCGTAAAGGGAAATCGACAGTGGACGCCATGATGAAAATCAGGAAAATCACCGAAGACGTGAATAAGAAGTGCGTTAAAGACAGAGATTTCTGCGCGATGGTCTGTTTAGACATAGAAAACGCCTTCAATTCGGCACCTTGGGACGGCATAGTGGCCGCCTTGGAAAGGAAAAAAATCAGTCGACGACTGATAAACTTGGTGAAATCTTACTTGGAAGATCGAAAGATAGTGACGGAAGATGACAGGATACACGAAGTGAGCTGCGGCGTTCCACAGGGATCGGTTCTGGGACCGACGCTGTGGAACGTCTATTACGACGACATACTCAGGACCAGAGTCGCACCAGGAACGGACCTGGTTGCGTATGCAGACGATCTGTCAATAGTTGTGAGAGGGAAAAACCGCAACACACTGCATGGGCGAATCGAACAGTCGGTAAACAGGATAGTCAAAAACATAGAGGAAAAGGGACTGAGAGTGGCCAAACAAAAAACGGAGATGGTCTTATTGGCCGGAAGAAGGAAAATCAAAAAATTCTCTTTCAAAATTGACGGAGAAACCATTCGAAGTCGAGAACACGTGAAAGTACTCGGAGTGTACTTCGGAAGAGATGCGAACTTCGGCGTGCACGTCCGGAAAGTGACGGAAAAGACGCACAGGACAATCAACGCCCTGGTCGGTCTGATGCCACACACAGGAGGAAGCGGCAACACCGCGACAAGAAAGAAACTCTTGGCATCGGTGGCACTGTCTACGGTTTTGTACGCAGCACCGATATGGGGACATGTAATGAAGAAGAAAACCTACTCGGACATGCTGAGTAGGATAAACAGGAGACTCTCGATCGGTGTGATTCAGGCGTACAGAACGATTTCGCTAGAGTCCGCTGAGACTCTAGCAGGGATGCCACCCTTGGATCTGCTGGTAGAAGAAAGAACAACGGTACAGCAGCGAGGACCGGAGGCTAAAAAAGAAGCCAGAGAAAAAACATACGAAAGCTGGCAACGTAGGTGGGATCGATACCAGGGACACGCAAAAACGTTCGTGAAAGACGTCAAAGCGTGGAGCACGAGGAAGTATGGAAACATGAGCCATTACGTCACTCAAGCCATGAGCGGACACGGGTCGTTCGGCACATATCTGAAGAAGATAGGCAAGGCCGACGACGACGAATGTTGGTTCTGTACAAACACAGACAATCCGGAGCACACGGTTTTCGAATGTAAACAATTCGAAAACCATAGAGAATCCGCGAAACAGAAGTGCGGAACCAAGGTAACAAAGGAAAACGTGGCCGAACTGCTTCTTAAGGATGAAGAGAACTGGAAGATCGTCACCGAGATGCTGCACGCCATAATGGTAGAAAAGTGCGAGCACGAAAGGAGACGGAAGAAGGAAAGGGAACAATTCACACAAGATCCCCCCCGACAATAGCAGGCGGAAGAAAAAACCCGACACTGACGATTATGGAAAAACAAATAATCGATCAGATGTCGAAGACGACCGCCTTCGCAAAGGATAGGACAAGCCGCCACTCGTCCGAAGGAATGCCATGACGGCGGTACCGGACGAGCAGTGCGAAGAAGAGGGGAGGTTTTTTAGTGGGTAGGCGTCTTCCTTCTTCTCAAGAAGAGGAAGATGAATCCCACATAACCCGGTCGCCAGACCACCAGATCGGGTACCTATGAAGGTTTTTCCTCCCCGCCAACAAAAAAAAAAAAAAAAAAAGATGTGACTGGCCACATTGCGGATCGGGAATCGGACTCTGGTTAGGGTACGTCGCTGGTTTATTGCCCCCGAAGATAGCATTTAAGGTATTGGAGAAAACGGGGACGCTCTCTTTTCTCGAGGTGACGATTCGGCGAGGTGTCGGGAGTGTCGCGAAGGAACGCAAGCATCCTCTTAGTTAAATTAGTAAGTAAACCCCTAATTGTATAAATCCAGAAATAAAACCCTAGACAACTTAAGAGAAAGCCTACATATATCTGCCGTGATTCCGTCCGGGCCGGGAGCTTTCCTGGGGTTGATCGATTCGAGTGCATTGATCAATTCGCTCTCGCTGATGACGGGGAAGCTTCCGCTTTACGCTCTGGTCCTCGCGTCATTTATAGTGATAGGTCTGACAGAAAACAGCAACTTGGCCTGTTCGATGATCGTTTCATTTGTTATGGCATTGTAAGTTCCCAGTTTCAGTGTCCTGACCGTCAACTTATATGCCTTTCCCCAGATGTTGTGTTCCATTTCGCAGCATAGATCCTTCCATTTTCCATTTTTACTCTTCCTTATTTCTCTTTCAGCTCTCTTTTCTTCTCTTTATATGCCTCCAACAGTTGCTCCACCATCATGGATGTCTCTCCCTGCCTCCTTTTCCCATTGACTCTGGTGAATTCCCTACGTGCGGCCACACACTGGCGTCTGATTTAATCTCGTCGTTCCACCAGTAAACTGACGGACGCGAGAATCTGCCCCGCCCAATGTACTTGTCGCAGTACCCACTGATCTTTCCGATTACCTCCTTACACGTCTGACCTTCGTAGTTTCCGAAAAGATCCCCCAAGTTTTCCTCAAAGGCCACAACGTTCTTTTCCGTCAACTTCCATCTTACTTTCCTCTCCTTATCAGGTTTCGCACCATGGTCGGCTACGTTAGTGTCTCCTCCCCGGCACGTCCCCAATTTGACGTCATACCTAATCGCCCTGTGGTCGCTCAGGGTCTCCTCTCCCTCCATAACCCTCCAATTTTGGATACATCCTGCCATCTTAACATTACCGAGAGTAACGTCGATGATTGACTCCCCGTTTTTCCTAACGAAGGTGGCGACCCCGCCCTCGTTAAATGCTAATAGTTCGTGTGCGACCATCCAGTTTTCGAGAAGGTCCCCCCTTCGATTGGTCACGGAGGAGCCAAAAATCGCAGACTTAGCGTTAAAGTCCCCCCCGATAACCACCCCCTTACCTTTGAGATCCGTCAGATGCGCCGATAGATCGTCCAATAGGGATTCAAAACCGCTGTCTCTCCCATTGGGGGAGATATAGCAGGAAAACATCGCTACATTATCAAACACCGCCATGGCGTAGCCCTTACCACTAAACTTATCGACTAGTCTCCTATTACTAACTAAACCTATGAAACAATCCTTATTCCTATCCTCTATGCCCAAATTCTTAACCTTGCCGTTAGGTTCACATCCCAAAATGACATCGATCGCATTGTCTCTAGCGTATGCTTCAGCCAGGTCATGTGCGGCCCCTCATCTATTGAAGTTGAGCTGCAGCATCGAAACATTGTTTTCAGCTCCACCGCGAGCACGATTCTTGTGTCTTTTTGGATGTTTTCCATCTGGCATATTCCCACTCTCTTCCCCCAATTCTCATGGTCCTCCTCCAAGCAGCAACAGCTGCCTTGTATTTGGGACACTCAAGGCTTTGCGCCTTGTGTTCCCTTTTTTCAGTGCACGCATAGCATCTCGGCGGATGTGTGCATTCCCTTGCATGGTGCCCTTTCTGACAGCAGTTCAGGCACTTGCCCTCCATAGTTTCCTTTATTGTGCATCCGGCCGCGTTGTGTCCGTACCTGCTGCAATTGTAACATCTGATGGGGGAGTCCGCAGGATCAACCCTGCACTTGGTCCACCCCACCCTTACATGGCCGGCCCTGATTATCCTAGTTGCAGCCTCCCTTACCATTCTTACAAAGGCGTGTTTAAGTCCTGCCCTATTCGTCCTTTGCGCCATTGTCACCGTCATCTCCACTTCGCCGCACACACTTTTAATGGCAGCCACAATGTCCGCTTCGATGACCGTTTCGTCAAGGTCCCTGACAAATATCGTGGTAGTACGCTCCAAAAGTTCGCCCTGTCCCACTTCCTTAACACTTTCCTTGACTTTAGCGAAGAATTGTTCTTTCCCTTCCGCATTTCCCGTATATCCTACGTGTATTAACCCTTCTTTGTTTACCCTTAAACTTTTAATTTTGGCCCCCATGGCCTCGACATCGATATCTTTTTTAAGTTCCCTTACTATATTTGCAAAGTTAGGTTTTTGTCCCTCCTGCAGTTTAATTCTTAGGGTGTCAACACCTCTTTTGCTCGCAGTTAACTACTTTGTTCCCATTTCGCCCTGTTCAGACTCCATCGGAATCTCTTTATCGGCCCCTGTCTCCAATTTTTCAGCACGTCTCTTTCTTGTAGGGACGCCAAAGACGCATAAATCATCCCCTTCCTCACCCCTATATGGGAATTCGAGTAGTCTCCTCACCTCTACCGTAGTATCAGCCTTGGTGGTAACAAATGCCAGTTTCCTTCTCCCTATATCCATCGTTTTGGATTTGATTTTTGTCAACACTTCTAAAATGTTTTCAGTTTTGTTTAGACCCGTCTCGCCGTGGTCTATACGACACAAGTGCATAATCCTATCATTGCCCTTTTCTCTATCCGGCTCTTCCTCGCATGTCAACCTATCATGTTGCCTCAAAACGTATAACCTTTGCGGTTTCATCCCTTCCTTTTTAATTAGCTTGGCCAACTGAGTGTTGACCTCGCACAGCTCCTCCATTAGCTTGCTGGACTCATCTGGGTTCTTGTCACATAATACTATGACATCCCTTTCCTCTTGCTCCAAAATACTACCCTTTTGAGTAGTCGTTTTTTGTAGCATTGGATCGGCCAACGCAAGTTCACCACATCGTGCACTACTGTGATGTCTCCATCTGAGTCCAGCATGCTATTGATCTTTTCCATCTGCTCCTTGTCTTCGTCCGAGATCGAGGACGTCTGTGTGCCGATAGATATCCCATTTATCGAAGATATTCCTTCGCCTGCCATTGACGTAATTGCAATCCATGATTCCTCATTTTTAATTAGCAAATCAGCAATATTATTTTTATTTATAGCCATTCCACATTTGATTTCAGCTATTCTTCTATGGTCAGCAAAATTGATACATTCAAAAATAGTGTGTTCTGGAGTATTGCAGGAATCACAAAACCAGCAGGTATCATTGTTAGTTTTACCAATTCTTTTTAGATATGTGCCAAAACATCCATGTCCCGACATGGCCTGAGTTATATATGTCGGATTGGGAGAGCACGTATCCTGTTCGACATCCATGTCCACGAAATGAAACACACACGAATAATATAAAAGGTGTTATTCAGAAAATAAGAGTAGGTTAAACGCTAATTAGCACGAAGCAACTTATCTAATCTTTAATAAAAGCAAAAAAAAACAAAAGAAAAGGGGACCAAGAACTGGTGATCCGGGGCCAGTCTTTCTTAAATCCTTCTTTCTTCAAAACTGCTCAACGCTCCTTCTTTTTCCTCCCTCCTGGCCCCGTTCCACCCGACCTGGCGCAATTTCCCACGCCAGGTCTGTTCTTGGTCCTAACAAACTACACAAATCAGTCAGCCGCCCATAATTTAAGGACCGAAAGACTCCCTTAAAAACTCATCACCCGAAATTTAACCATTTCAAGGATCCCTTTTCCTTATCACTAATTGTAAATAATTTCGAAGGCGCTGACACGGCCATTCTGACAAGTCACGCGTCCTCGTGTGCTAGTTCAATGATCCATCTGGAACCAAAAGAGGTCATATCTCTTAATTATGCCGTTCAGCCTTCCTGACATAAAACGCGTGCAGTTTCAACGGTATATCAAGTCGAAACCTTGTATGCTATTGCAGTAGCCCTCAAAATGATCACCGCAGTGAGCACATCAATTCATCTAAAGCAACTGTTGCAATACCCGTTCCTTGACAAACTACCGCAGCAATTTGCAAAAAAAAATAATCTCAAGCACAAACGTCATCATACCGCAGCATGATTCTTTGACAAATTACCGCAGCAATTTGCAAACAAAAAAATCTCAAGCACAGGTGTCATCATACCGCAGCATGATTCTATGGTTGGGACCAGACTACCGCAGTAGCCTTGCTCTATCAGACTAGCTATCACATTCCAGCATTCACATGTTGCCGCAGCAATCCACTCAACTCAAAACTACTGAACTACTGAACGTTCTCAGTTCTTTCACTCTCCATTAGTTCGTCCTCTTCACTTTCGTCAGAAAAATCAAACATTTCCTGCTCTTGACCAACAGGCACTGCCCTTAATTGGTCATGGACAAATTTAAACAATCCCCCCTTTCCATTTACTTTCTCTACCTCATACCGATCATTTTCCAAAACTCTATTAATTCTATAAGGTCCCCTAAATTTAGGATCCAATTTCGATATCATTCTTTCATTGCTCTTGGCATACACAAAATCTCCTACGGAAAAATGCTTGATTTGAGCTTTGCCAGCGTTAAAGCGCTTAGTATCTAATTTTGCCCTTTTAGATATGCTTTCACTTGCCTTGTCTCTAATTTCGACCAAAGAGGGAGCGTCTCCTTCGTCAACAAGTCGATGCATTATTGCATTGAGATGCAATGAACGGATTTTTGTGCCAAACAATAACTCCGCGGGGCTGAAACCCGTAGTTCTATGTTTACTACTATTTATGGCCAATTGAACCTCACTTAAACTATCCTGCCAAGTCCTGGTTCCCTCAGTTTCGATTATGGTGAGGAGATTCTTTAAAACCTGCATGACCCGTTCTGCTTGGCCATTAGCTCTACTTGCACTATGGGCAACAACATGAAGGTCGATATTGCTATCGGCACAAAACTTCTTAAAGTCTGAGCTGGTGAAACACTTCCCCTGGTCTGAAACAATCCTTCGCGGTGCCCCAAACAGATACGTAAAATTACGAAAAGACTCCACAGCTTGCTTACCAGATAATGAAGAAATGTGATATAAGACAACAAACTTGGTAAAGGCATCTATAATTACGAGGGCGTATTCCTTTTTATCACTTTTACCACTTAACTTTCCGGAAATATCTACGTGAACTGTGTGCCACGGTTTTGCAATTTTGGGGATGGAGTGCAAACGAACCTGAGTACTACCGGTTTTGCCTTTCGAAACTTTACAGGCAAGGCAATTGTCGACAAACTTCTTGACATTCTTGGACATATTTGGAAACCAGTAAATTTCGTACAATTTATCCAAAGTTTTCTCCCACCCAAGGTGTTTTAAATCGACATGCACATGGTTAATTACGGACCAGGCAAATGAGCGAGGGACAATAGGTAGCCATATTGAACTTCCTCCCCTTTCTATCTTACGAAACAAAATATTGTTTCGTACGTCGTAGGATTTAGACAAATCGGACGGAAGCTCGTGTGATTTCCATTTAGCTATTAATTGATTAATTTCGCTATCGCGGTGTTGTTCGAACTGAAGCCAATCTTTATGCAAATCCACTATTTCAATATTCTTGACAGGACTAAGACATTGGTCAGATGGTTTTTCTGCAATGTGATTGCGAGAAAAGAAATCTGCATGTTTCATTCGGACACCCTCGCGATATTGAATATCAAAATCGAAACCCTGCAAAAATGCCCACCATCTATGAACTCGGGGTGTCAAGTCACTTTTACCTCGGGACGCCTTTAGGGAATTACAGTCAGTTACGACTGTAAAATGTCTACCATATAAGAAGTGTCTAAAATTTTTCACAGCATTAACAACGGCCAACGTCTCCAGCTCATAAGAATGGTACCTAGATTCTACTTGAGTGGTACGCTTACTGAAATACGCCACGGCATGTAGTTTAGGATTCCTTTTTTGTAACAAGACAGCACCGTAACCGTCACCGCTGGCATCTGTATGAAGCTCGATAGGTAACTCGGGGTCGAAAATAGATAGCACGGGCTCGGATGTAAGGGCTGTTAATAAAATTTGTCGTACCTCTTCGTGTTTAGGTAGCCATTTGATAGTTTTCGTACCGCCAGAGGTGAGCTGATACAAAGGTATTGCGGTTTTAGAAAAGTTAGGGATAAATTGTCGAAAGTAAGAAGCCAGACCAAGAAATTGACGGACTTGTGTTACAGTTTTAGGGACTGGCAAATTAATTAGTGCTGATATTTTGCGAGGGTTTGGACGGAGTTCGCCACCTTGAACTACGTAACCTAAATATTCAATTTTGTTTTTTAAGAATTTGCACTTTCGGAAATTAAAGGAAAAACCCGCCTTGACCAATGCATCAATAACAATCTCCAAACGTTTGATCCCTTCTGATATTGAGGTTGAAGGTATTAGTATATCGTCAATATAAACTACGGCAATCGAGTTGCGAAGATCCCCTAACGCTTTATCAATTGCTCGCTGATAAACAGATGGAGCGTTCTTTAACCCAAATGGCATGGATAGGAACTCATAATGACCATCTGGCGTTACGAAGGCGGTTTTCTCAATACTATCAGGGTGCACCGGGATCTGATGAAATCCAGCAGCCATGTCCAGGGACGTAAAATAATAAGCCTGATGTAATCGATTAATCTGATCACTGATGAGAGGTAGTGGGTAGCGATCCGAGATCGTGTTGCTATTCAACTCGCGAAAATCGCAACACATTCTGTCAGACCCATCCTTTTTTTTGACCAATGTGATTGGACTAGCAAACGGAGAGCAACTAGGACGAATAATATTTGCTTCTAACAACTCTCTGACTTTACATCGTACAATATCTCGTTCAATCGGAGCTAGACGATACGGTCGTCGTTGTACGAATTTAGTTGGATCTTGTAACCGAAGTTCCAGACAACCTGTATTTACCTGTCCATTAGGCATACCATCGGCAAAATTATTTCGGTATCGTGAAAGCATATCAACTAAAATATCCTTTTCCTTGGAAACCAAGTCAGTATCAATGGATCTGAAATTGATTGTCGTAGTTTGGCAAAGCTCAACCGATTTTTCACGAGTAAAAACCAAACCCCTACTGCCATAGCAAACACTGATGCTTTGGGCAATCAAGTCCCTACCTATTATGATGTCGAAAGAAATACTATCATCAGGTACAACATGCAGCAAAAGTTCAACATAAATGTTTGCAATTTTGGCCCTAACTAGCAATTGCATTGTACAAAAAACAGAATTATCTCCTATACCCTTTAACGATATCATGCAATTTTCTAACGTTCCAGTTAACGATAAAGAAACGCTCCTTTTAACCAACGAACAGTCTGAGCCAGAATCAAACAGAAAAGGAATGATCTTACCATTGTCCGTCTCCAACTGACCGCTAGGAAGGGTTTGGATCTTCACCAAATTCACACGTTTTTCCACATATCTCGATTCAGCAGCTCTTTCCTTGTCAGGGCAGCTCGTTGCAATATGGCCTGGCTTTCCGCACTTAAAACAAGTAACGGATCTAAACGTGTTAACACTTGATTTTTCACTTGTCGACGACCTTTTAGAGCGACACTGGTATCCTTTGTGTCCGATTTTTCCACACAACCGGCACTTCCCCAAAAAGTGATCATCGTTTCTATTTAATGGGGTAAAGGCACGTTGCTTCGGACTGATATGAGGATCATGCCGAAATAGCGCCGGCCGTTTACCCACCAACCCCCGCAACGCAACACAAAACCCTTTTAAGTCCTTTGGTGTATCCTCTCGCAGTCGTTTACGTAACACCTCAGAACGATTACCCACTACATGGCAGGCGAACAATGTAGCTAATGCTTCATCACTCTCACGACTTTTAATCATATGCAACGCAAGGCGTAGCACATGCAATCCTTCATCTAGGAGTGTCGTTTCCGATGAGGTAGCATTCCTTCCATTAACGGCTTCTGCAAATACTTCCATTATGTCAATGGGTTTGGAAAACGAGGAAAGGAATTCAGTGCGAATATCCTCCCAAGTTTTTCCTAGTGGTCGACAATGAATAAGCCAGTCAGCCGCTTCTCCTTTTAATGCACTTGACAAACAGGTCACTAGATTTATTCCCGCGAGCTGGTGAACTTTAACGAATTCGTCGACTAAACAGCACCATCCTTCCGGATCTGCGAGTTTTGACTTAGGATCAAAACTAGGCAATTGCACTTGGGTCACTCGGCTTGAAGTCCCTGCCAAATTTTGCAACTCAACAATTTTCCTTAGCAAGATTTCAGTTTGGTTTGTTGATGGCACAGTGTTATCTGACATGCTAGTATTCGTTAACAATGGTTCTGGAGGTGTAGGTAATCCCACTTCTGATGTCGGATTGGGAGAGCACGTATCCTGTTCGACATCCATGTCCACGAAATGAAACACACACGAATAATATAAAAGGTGTTATTCAGAAAATAAGAGTAGGTTAAACGCTAATTAGCACGAAGCAACTTATCTAATCTTTAATAAAAGCAAAAAAAAACAAAAGAAAAGGGGACCAAGAACTGGTGATCCGGGGCCAGTCTTTCTTAAATCCTTCTTTCTTCAAAACTGCTCAACGCTCCTTCTTTTTCCTCCCTCCTGGCCCCGTTCCACCCGACCTGGCGCAATTTCCCACGCCAGGTCTGTTCTTGGTCCTAACAAACTACACAAATCAGTCAGCCGCCCATAATTTAAGGACCGAAAGACTCCCTTAAAAACTCATCACCCGAAATTTAACCATTTCAAGGATCCCTTTTCCTTATCACTAATTGTAAATAATTTCGAAGGCGCTGACACGGCCATTCTGACAAGTCACGCGTCCTCGTGTGCTAGTTCAATGATCCATCTGGAACCAAAAGAGGTCATATCTCTTAATTATGCCGTTCAGCCTTCCTGACATAAAACGCGTGCAGTTTCAACGGTATATCAAGTCGAAACCTTGTATGCTATTGCAGTAGCCCTCAAAATGATCACCGCAGTGAGCACATCAATTCATCTAAAGCAACTGTTGCAATACCCGTTCCTTGACAAACTACCGCAGCAATTTGCAAAAAAAAATAATCTCAAGCACAAACGTCATCATACCGCAGCATGATTCTTTGACAAATTACCGCAGCAATTTGCAAACAAAAAAATCTCAAGCACAGGTGTCATCATACCGCAGCATGATTCTATGGTTGGGACCAGACTACCGCAGTAGCCTTGCTCTATCAGACTAGCTATCACATTCCAGCATTCACATGTTGCCGCAGCAATCCACTCAACTCAAAACTACTGAACTACTGAACGTTCTCAGTTCTTTCACTCTCCATTAGTTCGTCCTCTTCACTTTCGTCAGAAAAATCAAACATTTCCTGCTCTTGACCAACAGGCACTGCCCTTAATTGGTCATGGACAAATTTAAACAATCCCCCCTTTCCATTTACTTTCTCTACCTCATACCGATCATTTTCCAAAACTCTATTAATTCTATAAGGTCCCCTAAATTTAGGATCCAATTTCGATATCATTCTTTCATTGCTCTTGGCATACACAAAATCTCCTACGGAAAAATGCTTGATTTGAGCTTTGCCAGCGTTAAAGCGCTTAGTATCTAATTTTGCCCTTTTAGATATGCTTTCACTTGCCTTGTCTCTAATTTCGACCAAAGAGGGAGCGTCTCCTTCGTCAACAAGTCGATGCATTATTGCATTGAGATGCAATGAACGGATTTTTGTGCCAAACAATAACTCCGCGGGGCTGAAACCCGTAGTTCTATGTTTACTACTATTTATGGCCAATTGAACCTCACTTAAACTATCCTGCCAAGTCCTGGTTCCCTCAGTTTCGATTATGGTGAGGAGATTCTTTAAAACCTGCATGACCCGTTCTGCTTGGCCATTAGCTCTACTTGCACTATGGGCAACAACATGAAGGTCGATATTGCTATCGGCACAAAACTTCTTAAAGTCTGAGCTGGTGAAACACTTCCCCTGGTCTGAAACAATCCTTCGCGGTGCCCCAAACAGATACGTAAAATTACGAAAAGACTCCACAGCTTGCTTACCAGATAATGAAGAAATGTGATATAAGACAACAAACTTGGTAAAGGCATCTATAATTACGAGGGCGTATTCCTTTTTATCACTTTTACCACTTAACTTTCCGGAAATATCTACGTGAACTGTGTGCCACGGTTTTGCAATTTTGGGGATGGAGTGCAAACGAACCTGAGTACTACCGGTTTTGCCTTTCGAAACTTTACAGGCAAGGCAATTGTCGACAAACTTCTTGACATTCTTGGACATATTTGGAAACCAGTAAATTTCGTACAATTTATCCAAAGTTTTCTCCCACCCAAGGTGTTTTAAATCGACATGCACATGGTTAATTACGGACCAGGCAAATGAGCGAGGGACAATAGGTAGCCATATTGAACTTCCTCCCCTTTCTATCTTACGAAACAAAATATTGTTTCGTACGTCGTAGGATTTAGACAAATCGGACGGAAGCTCGTGTGATTTCCATTTAGCTATTAATTGATTAATTTCGCTATCGCGGTGTTGTTCGAACTGAAGCCAATCTTTATGCAAATCCACTATTTCAATATTCTTGACAGGACTAAGACATTGGTCAGATGGTTTTTCTGCAATGTGATTGCGAGAAAAGAAATCTGCATGTTTCATTCGGACACCCTCGCGATATTGAATATCAAAATCGAAACCCTGCAAAAATGCCCACCATCTATGAACTCGGGGTGTCAAGTCACTTTTACCTCGGGACGCCTTTAGGGAATTACAGTCAGTTACGACTGTAAAATGTCTACCATATAAGAAGTGTCTAAAATTTTTCACAGCATTAACAACGGCCAACGTCTCCAGCTCATAAGAATGGTACCTAGATTCTACTTGAGTGGTACGCTTACTGAAATACGCCACGGCATGTAGTTTAGGATTCCTTTTTTGTAACAAGACAGCACCGTAACCGTCACCGCTGGCATCTGTATGAAGCTCGATAGGTAACTCGGGGTCGAAAATAGATAGCACGGGCTCGGATGTAAGGGCTGTTAATAAAATTTGTCGTACCTCTTCGTGTTTAGGTAGCCATTTGATAGTTTTCGTACCGCCAGAGGTGAGCTGATACAAAGGTATTGCGGTTTTAGAAAAGTTAGGGATAAATTGTCGAAAGTAAGAAGCCAGACCAAGAAATTGACGGACTTGTGTTACAGTTTTAGGGACTGGCAAATTAATTAGTGCTGATATTTTGCGAGGGTTTGGACGGAGTTCGCCACCTTGAACTACGTAACCTAAATATTCAATTTTGTTTTTTAAGAATTTGCACTTTCGGAAATTAAAGGAAAAACCCGCCTTGACCAATGCATCAATAACAATCTCCAAACGTTTGATCCCTTCTGATATTGAGGTTGAAGGTATTAGTATATCGTCAATATAAACTACGGCAATCGAGTTGCGAAGATCCCCTAACGCTTTATCAATTGCTCGCTGATAAACAGATGGAGCGTTCTTTAACCCAAATGGCATGGATAGGAACTCATAATGACCATCTGGCGTTACGAAGGCGGTTTTCTCAATACTATCAGGGTGCACCGGGATCTGATGAAATCCAGCAGCCATGTCCAGGGACGTAAAATAATAAGCCTGATGTAATCGATTAATCTGATCACTGATGAGAGGTAGTGGGTAGCGATCCGAGATCGTGTTGCTATTCAACTCGCGAAAATCGCAACACATTCTGTCAGACCCATCCTTTTTTTTGACCAATGTGATTGGACTAGCAAACGGAGAGCAACTAGGACGAATAATATTTGCTTCTAACAACTCTCTGACTTTACATCGTACAATATCTCGTTCAATCGGAGCTAGACGATACGGTCGTCGTTGTACGAATTTAGTTGGATCTTGTAACCGAAGTTCCAGACAACCTGTATTTACCTGTCCATTAGGCATACCATCGGCAAAATTATTTCGGTATCGTGAAAGCATATCAACTAAAATATCCTTTTCCTTGGAAACCAAGTCAGTATCAATGGATCTGAAATTGATTGTCGTAGTTTGGCAAAGCTCAACCGATTTTTCACGAGTAAAAACCAAACCCCTACTGCCATAGCAAACACTGATGCTTTGGGCAATCAAGTCCCTACCTATTATGATGTCGAAAGAAATACTATCATCAGGTACAACATGCAGCAAAAGTTCAACATAAATGTTTGCAATTTTGGCCCTAACTAGCAATTGCATTGTACAAAAAACAGAATTATCTCCTATACCCTTTAACGATATCATGCAATTTTCTAACGTTCCAGTTAACGATAAAGAAACGCTCCTTTTAACCAACGAACAGTCTGAGCCAGAATCAAACAGAAAAGGAATGATCTTACCATTGTCCGTCTCCAACTGACCGCTAGGAAGGGTTTGGATCTTCACCAAATTCACACGTTTTTCCACATATCTCGATTCAGCAGCTCTTTCCTTGTCAGGGCAGCTCGTTGCAATATGGCCTGGCTTTCCGCACTTAAAACAAGTAACGGATCTAAACGTGTTAACACTTGATTTTTCACTTGTCGACGACCTTTTAGAGCGACACTGGTATCCTTTGTGTCCGATTTTTCCACACAACCGGCACTTCCCCAAAAAGTGATCATCGTTTCTATTTAATGGGGTAAAGGCACGTTGCTTCGGACTGATATGAGGATCATGCCGAAATAGCGCCGGCCGTTTACCCACCAACCCCCGCAACGCAACACAAAACCCTTTTAAGTCCTTTGGTGTATCCTCTCGCAGTCGTTTACGTAACACCTCAGAACGATTACCCACTACATGGCAGGCGAACAATGTAGCTAATGCTTCATCACTCTCACGACTTTTAATCATATGCAACGCAAGGCGTAGCACATGCAATCCTTCATCTAGGAGTGTCGTTTCCGATGAGGTAGCATTCCTTCCATTAACGGCTTCTGCAAATACTTCCATTATGTCAATGGGTTTGGAAAACGAGGAAAGGAATTCAGTGCGAATATCCTCCCAAGTTTTTCCTAGTGGTCGACAATGAATAAGCCAGTCAGCCGCTTCTCCTTTTAATGCACTTGACAAACAGGTCACTAGATTTATTCCCGCGAGCTGGTGAACTTTAACGAATTCGTCGACTAAACAGCACCATCCTTCCGGATCTGCGAGTTTTGACTTAGGATCAAAACTAGGCAATTGCACTTGGGTCACTCGGCTTGAAGTCCCTGCCAAATTTTGCAACTCAACAATTTTCCTTAGCAAGATTTCAGTTTGGTTTGTTGATGGCACAGTGTTATCTGACATGCTAGTATTCGTTAACAATGGTTCTGGAGGTGTAGGTAATCCCACTTCTGATGTCGGATTGGGAGAGCACGTATCCTGTTCGACATCCATGTCCACGAAATGAAACACACACGAATAATATAAAAGGTGTTATTCAGAAAATAAGAGTAGGTTAAACGCTAATTAGCACGAAGCAACTTATCTAATCTTTAATAAAAGCAAAAAAAAAAACAAAAGAAAAGGGGACCAAGAACTGGTGATCCGGGGCCAGTCTTTCTTAAATCCTTCTTTCTTCAAAACTGCTCAACGCTCCTTCTTTTTCCTCCCTCCTGGCCCCGTTCCACCCGACCTGGCGCAATTTCCCACGCCAGGTCTGTTCTTTGTCCTAACAAACTACACAAATCAGTCAGCCGCCCATAATTTAAGGACCGAAAGACTCCCTTAAAAACTCATCACCCGAAATTTAACCATTTCAAGGATCCCTTTTCCTTATCACTAATTGTAAATAATTTCGAAGGCGCTAACATATATTAGTTAAGGTAACCAAAGTCACGCTTGTACCATTCCGAAATTTCTTAATCTAATGAGGACTAACCTTAATATAGACTAACTTCTAATAAAGATTTTTACATATCCATCGTAGTTATTGAATCTAATTTGCCATTTATGTAGAAGTTCTTCCCGAATTAATTTTGCGTCAACTGGATTATTACTATTTTTTTTATAAATTTCTGATCTTTCCCATATTTTTAAATCTATTGGTGGCATAGATGCTAGAATTTGGGCCGAGATGGTTGAAATTGTTCTGTAGCCACAAATAATTAGAATAGATAAACGACGATTGAGACTTTCCAGTTTTCTAAAATAGACCTTCTTCGCAATGATATTTCCCCAAATAGCAGAGGCATATAGGACTATTGAAGTGCCTACAGAAGCCAGAATTTTTCTTTTTGCAGTATTACATCCACCAATTCTAGGCATGAATTTACTGAGTGCATTTGTCGATGAATTGGCCTTACCAGCTATGGCAGATGTGTGAGCTCCAAAGTTACAATCCCTACCATATAGGACCCCCAAATATTTAACATGTTCCTGACTAGTGATGGAACCTTCGCACAAAATTGATGGTAAGTTCTTTGATTTTTCTTTTGCCAGCCAGCATAACCATTTCTGTTTTAGATCTTGCGACTGAGAGACCCATATTTTCAAGTTTGTTAATGATTTGTCGAACCATTGTGCCAGTGAGTAATTCTAGGTTAATTCTATTTTTGCTTCTGACTATGATGGTAAGATCATCTGCATACGCAATCATCTTAATTCCAGGGGGACATACGATTTCCAACATTTCATTGTAAAAAATGTTCCATAGGGTCGGACCAAGTACCGTACCTTGAGGGACTCCACAATACATTTCAAATGGATTGATGTTAGGAACGGAGGAGATGATTTTCCTATCTTTAAGGTATGAATCAATTATATTAATTAAGTAGTCATCAGTATATTTATTTTTCAAGGCACAAATAATACCAGACCAAGGGGCGCTATTGAAGGCGTTTTTAATATCTAAACAAACCATTACACAAAAATCCCTATGTCTAACGCTCTTCTTTTGTATATCTTCTTTAATTTTATTAATTTCCATCATTGCATCTAATGTAGATCTATGTTTTCTAAAACCAAATTGCATATTTGAAAGAGCATGTTTGTTTTCTATCGCTTTATTCAATCGATTGCATATAATTTTTTCAAATACCTTACCAGCAACATCAATTAAACATATAAGTCTGTATTTGATTGTATCATCCGGTAATTTTCTAGGTTTTTCTACTAGTACAAGTTTGGCTATCTTCCAGAGTTTTGGAAAAATTTGTCTCATCAAATATCAGTTGTACATATCCGTCAAGAATTGTAGATGCATTCTGCAAATCCTCACGAATATGTCGGCCGTGATCCCTTCAAGACCAGGAGTTTTCTTTAAATTTAAAGTGCCAAAAATTTCTTCTAATTCAGAAATGGAAATTTTGGGAACTAATTCTTTGTTTACGGGAGTACGTATTTCGCGATTATCGAATGAAGATCCAGATGGAAAAAGTTCTTTGATTTGTTTTCAATTGTATATGTAGAAATGGTGTTATATTTTCCTAATTTTAATTTTTTAACTGCAATCTTGTAAGCTTTACCCCAAACATCCTCATTTAGTTCTTCAATTAATTCATTCCATTTGGCAATTTTACAATTTTTTATTTCTAATTTTAATTTTCTTTAATTAATTTTATATTCGTCTATGAGGTGGTCCAAAATCATAGGATTGTCCATATGACGTTTACGTGCCCTAGTAATGTTTCTTCTTGCAGCATTACATAAATTTCTTTTAACTTTGATACCGTCATTCCACCAGTATGCTTTAGGATGATGAAAAGTTTTCTTTTTGATAGTTTGATCACAATAATTACTGATTTTTGACATAATTTCTTTACAGGTTTGACCAGAGTACGAATTGAAGAGTACACCTAGGTTCCTGTCAAAAGTAGGAGCATTATGAGAGGTAAGTTTCCATCTTTTATTTGTTAAATTTCTGCAATTATATGCATGGGATCCTGGGGCATCAGAACAGTGATTACCCTTAATACCAAAGCGAACCGCCCTGTGATCGCTAAGTGTCTCTTCGTCTGTAATTACTCTCCAGTTGATAATGTGTGAAGCAATCTTTCTGTTACCGAAAGTAATATCAATGATAGATCCATCATTTCTTCTGGCATAAGTTGGGACATTGTTTGTATTAAAAGCGATAAAATCATGTGTCGTGAGCCAACACTCCAACAATGTCCCTCTTCTATTAGTAATGGAGGATCCAAAAATGGGAGATTTGGCATTTAAATCTCCGCCAAATATTTGCTTTTTTGTTCTGTATCGATTTATGTGAAGTCATGTTATCAAGAAACAATTCAAAATCATTATTTGAACTGTTGGGCGAGAAATAACAAGAGAAAATTACTAAGTCTAATAATTCAATATAAACAAAACCCTTACCTGAGTGCTTATTTAAAATATTATTACTATTAATAAAACAAATAAAACAATCTTTATTTAAATCTACTAAATCTAATTTATCGACTAGATTATAATTAGGTTCGCTACCCAGGATTATATCGATGCCATATTTGCGGGCATTTCTGAGGGTCAGATCGTGAGCTGCTCTACATCTATTAAAATTTAGTTGGAATACAGATACAGTATGAACAACGAGGGAATGGGATTTTGGACTGGAGTTGGAATTGGAAATTGGTAAGTATGTGGTTATATTTATAGTTAATATTGCAAATTTTTAGGAGTCCTCCGCCAGGCTACAACTGCAGCTTTATAAAAGGGACATTCCAGACTTTGTGCTTTATGCTCACGGGATTCTTGGCAGACATAACATAATGAAGGATTTTTACATTCACGAGCGAGGTATCCTTTTTGGCAGCAATTTAAACACTTATCTTCCATAGTTTCTTTGATAGTGCATACGGTAGCATTATGTCCATAGCGACTACATTTGAAACATCTAACAGGGGCATCAGCAGGAGCTACCCTACATCTTAGCCAACCTATTTTGATGTGGCCAGTTTTAAGTATGTCATTTGCTATATCTCGTTGCATTCTAACGAATGCATGTTTGAGGCCAGCTCTATTTGCTTTCCTGGCAAGGACTACTTTAGATAAAACTGGGCTGCAGTGGAACTCATTTATGGCTGCAATGATGACTTTTTCATCCACCATATCGTCAAGATTTTTAATGAATATTGTATTAGATCGTTCAATTAATTCTTCGTTGCCAACATCTTTAATACATTCTTTTATTTTGTTTAGAAAGCGTTCTTTTTCATTTTCATTTCCTGTGAATCCGACATTAATTTGACCTTCTTTATTAATACGAACATTTTTTATTTTAACACCAATAGATTCTACATCAATTTCTTTTTTGAGTCCTCTTACAATTTTAGCATAATTTAATTTCTGTCCATCGTTGAGTTTAATTCTTATTGTATCTGATTGTTTTTTATTATTACTTGCTAGCTTCCATTCTGGTATAGGGTCAGATTCAGAAACAACTTCATTTAGTTTATCTGCATTGGTGCCAATTATCAATTCTATGTTTTCTAGTAGGAATCCCATAAATACATAAATCGTCTCCATCGATATTTCTGTATAAATATTTGTCGGAGCATCAACAGGAAGGTTTTCCATGATGATGCAATGTATTTAGTTTACTTTCAATAGCAAGAATAGAAAAAGGGCAAAGCCAACGAATTCGCTACCACACGAGCGCTTCTCGTCACTTGCCAATCTAATCTGCCTGTCCCTTTCGGTTTCTAGTTTTCCAGATATCGGGAGTCCTTCAAATTCGAGGGATAAGGTACCTGCTAGTCCCTGTTTCCCACGAAGGCTCGCACACATGGCCCCTCGATTTCGCCCTTGGTGGTAGCGACCTCGTTCAACAGTACTTTATCTCCACGATAAACCTGTCAGCCTGCTCTTCAACCTTACTGCTAACTAAAATTTTACATTTCTAAACTTAAGGACTAATAAATCTCCGACATATTCTAAAGTTCTTCTTAGTTTTACGGAGGTTCCGACTTTGGTGGTTGCAAATGCAAATTTTCTCCTATTCATTTCAACAGATTTGAGTTTAATTTTGGTAAGTATATCCATTAAGTTTTTAGTTTTATTGAAGTCATTTTCTTGAGAATTAATTTTACAAACGTACATTATTCTATCAGAATCCTTACATATGTCAGGTTCATCTTCACAAATTAGTGAGTCGTGCTGTCTGAGCATGTACATCCTATGATAAATCATATCTCCTTTATTGATTAGTTTCGCCAGTTCAATGTTAGTATCACTGAGTTCTTGTATCAATTTACTTGATTCGCTTTCTTCCTCAAAAATAATTACTAGGTCTCTATCTTCAATATCAAATATACTACCTTTTTCAGTAGATGTTTTAGTATAACATTGTAGAGGTCAGCTTTCGTTAATCAATTCATGAATTACGGATAGGTCTTCATTAGAATCTAGCATATCGTTGATTTTTTTAATCTGTTTTAGATCTTCGTCATTTATGAAGGAGGTTTGAGTACCTGTAGATAAGGTATCCTTGTGTGTAGACATATCAGAGATGGTTTGAGAACTCCCATCTTGTATATTCTTGCTAGTTTTTATGGATTGAATAAGTTCCTACATGTCATCGCTGTTGATTAAATCAATTCTTTTTTTTATTGCCGCAATACCTTCTTTGATCTCCTTTTTGGTATTTTTTAATGACTGGGTAGAAACTTCATTAACTAACTTTTGTATAGATTTAATTGTATCTTTTAATTTTTGGATTTTAGCTTCTTGTTTCTTGAGGTGGGTATCTACCACGTATTCATTAACATAAGGAGTAATTTTCTGTTGTGAGGGTACATAATTAGGTTTGTTTCTCTTTGTTATAGAGATATGTGATTCATCATCCCAATAGTAATCTAATACTGTGTTTTTTGGAAGGTATGAATCTTCATCGTCGGAGTCAATTAAAAGAACATCATCATTATTATTACTATAACAGGACGTCAATGTCGATAATTTCCTATTAGAGTCCTTTTCTTTGAGTTGAAGTGATGAATTACATAAATTACGAGAATTACAGGGAGATAAATTACAAGGAGTCTCCATTTTGTTACTAATAGGTCAAGAAACGGATCAGTAACTATAATTATAATTGTAAATATGTATATAGATGTAAATAAATACTAAAACAGTACAGATAACAACAAGAAAATGAATGCAATAATTTCGCGACTTCCCTATTAACAGTAAAAATAGAGAGATTACGCAGCACCTAGACAACGAATTAAATATAAACAGTAACTAAAAATAAGTGTTAGGTAACAATATATACCAAAAAAGTTCTGTAGGTAAAGGTGACGGAATTACCTAGAAGGTAATCTTCACTCAAAGTCAGTAAAAAACGATTAATAATCAATTAATTATAACTATTACTTGCCTTACAGTCCTCAAATTCACAGTCCTTTTGATTGTAGGGAGTAAGAAATCTAGAAAGGATCAAACCAAGGTCCTTATGAACAGCAAAAACTCTAGTTAAGGTCACAAATGTCACTAATGGATATTCCCAACATTCATCTATTACATAGTTCTTTAATTATGGGAAATAGAGAGTCTTAGAAGGACCAAAACCAAGTCCCGTACACACAGTAGGACCCTGCTAAGGGCCCTAAGAACCACTATTAGATATCTCGGAGACAGGAAAATACCCTTCAGTTGTGGAAATAATACAGATAAGTATTATACTAATTAAAATGGATAGTAATAGCAGAAACACAGCGAATTATATTCATTTTATCAGGAGCTTTATAGAAACGCACTTATCATTGTCACACATTATGACAGACAACCTGAAGTAACCTGAACTAACTTTCATTTTTTTTATAGAGGAGGGAAACCTTCGAAGGATACCCGGTCTGGTGTTCTTCCGACCGGGTTATGTGGGATTGGTCCCAGAGAAGGACGCCTACCCACTAAAACCCTCCTCTCTTCACCCTGAGTCCCCCCCGGAACCGCCGCTAGGCATTACTTCAGGGGGGGTGTGGTATCCTTTCCTCCCTTCACTGTCTTCCCTCCTTTTCTTTTTTCCTGGCCCTGGTTAGGGCCCTCCTAAAAGCTTCGCATCGTCCCGTTCCAGTTCGATGTCCCGTCACGCTGCATACAATGCACTTCTCAACTCCCTTACACCCATTCCTCCTATGTCCCTCCTCCCCACAGGCAAAGCAACACTTGCTTCTATCTATCCCCACACAGTCCCTGGCTAGATGGTCCATACCCCAGCATCTATAGCACCTCTCTATCTCCACTCTCCTCTCCATCCTGTACCGCATATACCCTACCCTCAGATATGGTTCTTCCATCAGTTGCTCCGCCCTTTCCTTCCATATCACCAGTGTCACCGCCTGCGTGTCTCCCCTGTTATTCCTCATATCCCCCAGCGAAAATTCTTTATCCATCAAATCCTCAAGCCTTTCCCTTAGCGCTTCCTTTACCTCTTCTCTCCTTGTAACCATGTCCATCCCCCTAATATGTATAATTTTCCTATTTTGGCCTGGTCCCCTCATTGTCACTTTCGAAACCATCCCCCATTGAATGGCCTCTTTAATTTTCGTAGCACTTTCCTTTTTTTCTCCTATTGACACCAATATCTTTCCCTCTTTTGTTGTGCTTACCCCCCGTATCTCTTTATTTCCCTTCTCATTTTTTACAGAATTTCTAATATTCATCACATCTTTTTCCAAATTTGTTCCAGGTCTCCGCTCCACTATTAATGCATATGTTTTTTTCCCCTTATTTTTCACTACTTCACCCTGTTTATCTGTATATATTATTACTTTTGTTTTTCCTTCCTTGAAAACTGCCTCCATCATGTTCCTCAGCTCTTCCGTACTCATTCCCGATATTTGATGCGCGGCAATACATTCCTCTCCCTCTGTTTCCATTTTTAGCCTCACTAAATTTTTCCATAGATCTTCCTCTTTTCCCGTATGTAAAAACCTAACAATTTTTTGTCTCACTTGTCTTTGTTTTTCCCCTGACTTAAATTTACACGTTTGCTCCATTACCTCAAAATCTTCCACACAATCCCTCAGTTCCGGGTATCTTCTCCTATACCGAGCCTGCGCACCTTTTTTCATTTCCATGTCTTCTCATTCCACCATCACCACCTTAACCGTTGTCATTTCTGTTTCCAGTGGACTCCCTATTTTAATTTCCGTGTTTTTGTATGCCACCTCATGCCAGCTTTCCCGTGCAATTTTGTTAAAATCCTCATAGTTGTTTATCCCTGTTATATCCGTGAAATCTCCAACCTTTCCAATCTACGTTCCCTGATTTTTCATATCCTTCTCTCCAATTTCTTTTTCTGTCTGCACATTCACATCAAATGTCATTCTATCTGCTTTTTCAAACCTTAGTTGTTCCAGCCAGTCTTTTACAATATTTCTGTCCAAAGCTTCCATCTGTCTTTTCATTTTTTTGCTAATTTCCTTGATGTCTCTTTGTGTGTTTTTTTCGATTTTGTTTTCCAAATCATCAATCAGTATTTTTAACCTATCCAGTGCCTCTCTTAATATAAACGCCTCCGGACTTCCTCTCTTTATGTAAGCATCCCCCCCGTCATTTTTTCCAATTGATGTGTCCAAAATTTTTCTTTTAACCCCTGTATCTCTATCCTGTGTTGTCTTACTTATATTTGTCTGTATTTATTTTCCCATCCATTGTATATCTATTACTCCCATGGAGGGCTCCGACTGGCTCCTCTCCATGAGTACCGTTTTAAAGAATTTCGAGTGTACATGGCCCCCCCTAGAATCCTTAGGGCCAGCGCCGGCCACCGGGGTGCCGCACCCGGTCGGGACCGGCGGCGAGATTAACACCCGCCTGGGGTATGCTTCTCTTTTGTTCACTAATTTTTCTCCATTTGTGTCTCTCTTAGTCGGTCTCCCCCTCCCCCGTCCCATCCAGCAGGAATACCGCTGAATGGGTCAGAGGAGCCGGAGACGTGAAGCCCCCCCACCACGACAAGGTGGAGACACCGCGGGAGGGAGAACCTGAATTAACCTGAACTATTGTTGTTATTTTTTATTCTATCAGTTAGCGTTTTTCACTTTTTATTTTTTTATTTTGATATGGATTTGTTTCCATATTTGATTTTTCTAAGTTAACCTGAACTTTTTTCTTTTTTTTACTAACCCGGGTTGTTTTTTCTCAATTTTTGAGCTAACCTGACTTTCTAGTTTTTTTTCATTGTTTCGTCTTTTTTTCAAATATATAATTCCACAAACAAATAAAGTAATAAAATAATAATAATAATAAAGAAAAAAAAATAAAAAAAATTAATAAAAATAATAAATTAAAAAAAAACTTCAATAAATAAAAAAAAAATGAATAGTATACAGAGTAATTCTAGTTAAGTGAGACAAGCAAATATCTTGTAATCGGGAAGATCTACGCAAAAGAAAAATATTCAGTCTTCTTTATTTTCGGTGCCTCAACTTTGACAATGTCAATTAAAAAAAAAAGTTGAAGTACCGAAAATAAAAATATTTTCGGTACCTCAACATTTAATGTCAATTTTTTTTAAGTCACCTTCACCAGTCTTTTGGGTCACCTTCCTTTTTTCAAAATTTCACACCCAATTTTTTTTGGAGGTTCGAATTCTTTATTGGCAGTAAAAAAATTATTTTTGGCAAAAAAGTAATCAAATTCACAATAAATAATACCAAACTCTTATCTCGCGAACGCTAGAGTCCAATTTTATCAAATTTGTTAAAAAAAAAAGTTACCGCTCCTTATGTTACGAAATGTGGAAAAAATTTTAAATGCACTTTCCCACAAAGATGAATTGGGCATGGTAGTGAAGTTAACTGGCTCGCCTGATCACCAGATTTTTTTTTGTGGGATCGTTGAAAAAAAAAGTAGTTTATGGTCGAGTACCGAAGACTTGAAAATTCGAATCAAAAACTCTTATCGAAACTTTACGACTGAAATGCTGGAAAATACTAAACGATCGTTTCATAAAAAACCGAATTGGTAAATGCCTTGAATGGCAGGGGAACCGTTTCGAACGTCTGTTGAACTCATTTTTCTTATGATAAATTTTAATTTACTACAAAATTAATAAAGTTTTATCAAATGTTTTTTTTAGTGTCTGTTATTATTGTAAATTTCGTTACTTTTAGCAAAAAAATGTTTCGAGGAAAAATATTTTTACTGCCGATAAAGAATTCGCATCTCCAAAAAAAAATTGTTGTTACGTTTGAAAAAATGAAGTTGACCCCAAAAGACGGGTGTAACTGACCTTAAAAAAACAAATTTACATTATAAAAAGTTGAAGCCCCGAAAATATAAAGAAGACTTCGTTTCAACATTTTTTTTAGATCTTCCCGATTTCTAGATCTTTGCCTGTCCCACTTATCTAAAATCACCCTGTTTGTCGAAAATTGCGTAGTGTCTCGATCCGCTACCGAAATAAAAGAGTAGGTGCTTATGTTAGCAACGTGCAGAAATTCAAAGCTCTCGAACGATATTCCTGTTGATTACACTTTCTTTACCGTGTTTGTTTTTTAGTTAAAAGAAAAACAACAATGACACTTTAAAACCCTAGTTGGTATAAAGTCACTAATCCTAAATTTCTAGAACCATCGCAAAGAAAAAGAACTGTTAATTTGGAAAGTCCGGTCCTTTCCGAACTATCTTTTCTGATATCCCCTCCTTGCCCCCTGTTCCACCTGACCTGGACGTACTTCGCACTTCGTAAGCTGGGTCTTGCTGTTTCTTTATCCAAACCTAAAATGAGCACTCAAAAAATAGTCGATTGCCTATAATCTCATGTTTGAATTAAAAAAAAAACTCATTGCCTTCCTTTCACTTATCGCCAGATCACTTTTTTTAAATGTTCTTCTCTTCCCTATTTATTATAAACATGCTAAGTTGTCGACGTATATAATTAATTAAACTGTCCCTTTGATAATTCTTACTGTTTATACGGAAAGTTATATTGAAATAATATTTGAACCACTATGTGAAAAATGGAAAAAGTAAAGAAATAAAAATAAAGGAAGAATGGAAGAATTTTAAAAAAAATAGAGGAAAAAAAACTGTAAAATGACGTAATATTGCGAAATTGAATGTAACCTGAAATTGGAAGTCATCTTGGTTAATTTTGAATAGTTATTTGAAATCCGTAATTTCTAGAACCGTTTTGCTTGGTTAACATTTTTTAACATGAGTTAGTTAACGGAGATTTGCGTAGATTAGGTTAATATTAACTTTTAAGTCGACTCGTGTTATTTGCTTGTATGTACATTTTTTAAATATGTTTGTTTGAACTTCAAATTTAACCAAGATGTTCCATGAATCTATACAAGAAATATAAATAAATATAAGTCGGCGACTTAACGTGTTTACGATAAATAGTTCAAAAACAAAAAAGGGACCTGTTGATAAGTTCGGGGTTGGTGTGAAGTTTTTCGAAAATCGGAATTGGATGACTGATTTAGGTGCCTTATTTTAGTTTGGACGAAGAATGGAACGGAACTAGAGAGAGAGATTAGAAAAGATGTCCTGGGAGAAGAGACTACTGATTCCCTAGGAACAAAAAAAGGAAGAAAGGAGGAGTGATGGGTTTTTTCGTTGCGATTGTTCTAAAAATCTAGATTGTTGACTTAACACTACTAATACCCATTGGTGGATTGCTGCTTAAAGTGTCTTAGTCGTTTCTTTTCGAATCGTGTAATCGACGGTATTATTCGAATGTCTTTTGAATTACTGAATTTACCCTAATGAAACCTTGCAGTGACGTATAGCTTTCAATTAAAAAAGAAAAAATAAAAAATAATAAATTACAAAAATAGAAGGACGTTTGTTTACGTAAATTGTATAAAAGTGAGAATTAATAGTCTCGTCCTTGCTACTAGTACCCTTTAGTATGAGTAGCTTTAAACCGTTTCATGAAAAAAATTAAAAGAAAAACCCGAAAAATATTATATTAACCTGACAAATGTAATTGTAACCCGAAAAGTGTAATAGTAACCCGAAAAGTGTAATAGTAACCCGAAAAATATAATAGTGACCTGGCAAATTAATAATAACCTGATAAATGTAATAGTAACCTGACAAATATAATAGTAACCTGAATTAACCCGGCAAATGTAATTGTAACGCGAAAATTAAAATAGAAACCTGGCAAATATGTGTGTGTATATGTATATTTTGAAACTACGTTCTCGACTTAAATATAAAAAAAAATGAAATCGTTCTGGTTCTGTTAGAGAAGGTATCTTAAACTGACATATTTTTTAGAGTAACTTGTAAATCTAAATTATTATGACGATGAAAAAATCCAAATAAAGAAACGACTGATTGAATTGTTAGAGAGCCAAATAATTTTAAAAAAATAGAAAAAAAAGAAAAAGTTAGAAGGAAAACGTGTACTTAGCTCCCATTTTTTTAAATTACCCGAACCTTCACGAATGTTAGATGTTAGCCTAATCAAGCTATACGTCACTGCAAAATTTCGTTAAAATATGCTAAGAAACGCCAGAGTTATTGTTGCAAAAGCCACTTTTCGACTATCTCCGGTTAGCCGAGATTGGCCAACTGATTCCAGACACTACACCATGCATATGCGAAATACGTCTTAAGTGGGAGTTTTCGATTTGTGTCACGATGTCGACTTCAAAAAGTTAAGAGAAATCTTTGTAGCGTTTAATATTTTTCCGAAATCTCAAAAACCACCAAAAATTCTACTAATCCTAAAATGCTGTGATTCTATTGTTATTATTGTTGTTATTATTATATAAATCTAAAGTTCTACATAGGACATATACATTCCTGTTTTTCATTCTCTTCTAGTTATATTTAGTAGGTATAAAAGTTGTCTTGTTCGTCTCACTGTTTCGTATGGTGCCAAAACCCTATTTTTAAGTAAAAAAAAATTAAAGTGAGTTTGTGAAGTGTTTCATTGAATTCAAATTTGAAAAACTACTTAAAAAGTACAGATACTGTTTCGATAATCCGTTATGTTTGAGGTTTCGTAAAGAAAGTGATACGAGATTGCTGCTTATCCACCATTTGTTTAACGTGAGTGTAACAAAAAGAAAAGACAAAAACACGACGTGTCATAAAAATAGTTATAACTTGGCCCTTTAAAAATAGTCTAAACTTGTATTAGTTAAAATAATTCGTATGTTGAAATAGATAAAAGTTTATAGTTTCGTCTCAAATGTATGGAAATTTGAAGAGAATAATTAAGGGATGCGTGTTATGCCAACGCTCACATCTTGCTAGTTATATCACAACAATTTGCTTAATAATTAAATAATAAGAAACTGCGTAGTGTTTACTACCATCTAGAACTTGCGATTAGAAAACGTATTACCCCTAATTGCGATTTAATATTAAGTTCATAATGTTCTGGAAGCCTTATGCATGGTCAGCATATATTTTAATATAAATAGGGAAAAACGTAGATTTAAGAATCATAATTTTTGTAACCGTATTGTTAGTTACATTTTGTGTTGTTTCCTGTAAAATAAATTTTTTAAAAATAGTTTGGCTGAACCTCAAACTTAACTGGCGCAGTCGGTAGGATATTTTGAAAAAGTGTTAAAAAAAAAATCGAATTGCACGATTAAGAAAACACTACCAAAAGTTCACTATAACCAAAACAGGAAGCAGCGAAAAGCACCCGCAACGAGAATCTGAAAAAGAAATCGATCCTGAGACCAACGACTATCCTCTGCTAAGAATGAGGCGTGGGTAAGTGCCACAAATTTTCCTTTTGTCCATTGAACCCTCTGTATAAGGATTTGATAGGGATAATTAGGTATTGCAAACATATATATGTCAGACAGTGAAACTGATAAATCAATTGATGAATTATCATCTCAGTTAAATAACGTCTCAATAAAAGGTAATATAAGTACAAGAAAAAATTTAAAAATGACTTCTAGTGACGGTTCTTCTAGTATAGTACAAAAAAGAATAAATTGGGATTTGTTCCAATCTCGGTTAAATTCACTTAAACCTTATGATGGTGATAGCAATACATTAAATAGATTTGTTGACAGATGTGAGAGTATAATTTCCAGTTACCATATGTTTAAGGATGATGAATTAAATACACACATATTCGAATCAATCCAGGATAAGTTAGTAGGGAAAGCTGAAAGGCTAGTAGGAAATCGTACGGAAATAAAGGATTGGATAACATTGAAAAATTGCTTAATTCAGTGTTTTTCTGATAGAAGAGACCTAGATAATTTAGTGCAAGAATTAACTAGGACTAGGCCCGAAAAAGGTGAACATCTTTTAAATTTTGGGAATAGAGTACAATTAATTTTAAGCAATGTTATCCAACGTATCGGGAACGATAATACCATTAACATAACACAAAAACAGTGGGATATCAGACATCATGAAAAAACAGCATTGGATACTTTTATTGCAGGATGTACAGGAATTTTGAAAAATAATATGCATCTAAAAAGACCTGATAGTTTAGAGGATGCAATGGCTTATGCCAATGAATTCAATAATTTCCAATCATTGTACGGTCGTTTAGAAGATAGACCGGCGAGACAAAATTTTTATCAAGAAATGACCACCCGAAATTATAATTCGCAACGATCAAATCCATTTTTTCAAAATCAAAATCAAAGTAATTCGTTTCCCCGTCCAAGAACAGATTTACCACCAAGACGATACCCTACGAATAGACAAGTTTTTGGAAATCAAAAACCTTTAAACGTATTTAGACCTGGTCAGATAAGGTCAGACCAGTTACCAAAACCAACCCCAATGTCAACTACATCAAAAAACCCCACGATTCGAACTAATTATTCAAATTTTAGGAATAATTCAGGAAATTTTGGAAATCCTAATTATTTCCAAAGAAATAGTGCTAATAATGTGATCAGTGAGGAATTATTTGCTCAAGACTATTTAGATCAAGGAAACCAGTTAGATAGTTATAATCAAGAAACTAATTACAACCCTGAAATCACGGTAGAACCACAAAATACTGTACTAGAAATTGATAATGTAGAGGAAAAAATGAAAGGAAATTTTCAAAATGTTTTCAAACAGCAAATGCACCGATGACAGAAGTTAATATTTCACTGAAAGGTGCCCTACCTTATATAGAAATTAAGTCGTTTAAAATAAAATTTTTAATAGATACGGGTAGTAGTCGTTCAGTAATTAAACCAACATTTGTCAAAGAATATTTTCCGAACAACATTTGGGAATCAGAAAATATTGTTAAAACGGCTTTGGGTAGTCAGAATACAAAATATTGCGCAAACATTCCAATTCTAAAGGACTTCAATATTAATGATGGTATCGAATTTATATTATTTGATTTTCACAATTATTTTGACGGAATCTTGGGATTGACAGATTTATTGAATCTAAATTTGAATATAGATTTAGTGAATAGAATTCTAGTAAATACCAAAGTTAAAATTCCTTTCAAAATTAGGCATCAATTAGATGAATTCTATCATTTTTCTTTAAAACCACGTGAAAAGACTGTCAAGAGAATTCCGGTAACGATATTTAAGGGCGATATCTTAATAGATCCTGTTGACCTGGACGGAATGATGATTTCACAAGGCGTAAGTACTTCCAAAAATGGATACGCCCTCGTGGAAATTCAGAACTATTCGGAGGAAACCATTGACGTTACAATGGAAGAACGCTTTCCAGTAAAACCGTTTGAAGAAGAAACTTACAACATATGTGACTTGAGAAAATTGGAAAGTAATGTGTTATTTTTAAACAATATAAATTGTGAAGATATAAATGATATACAAAAATTAATCAGAACAGATCACATGAATAAGGAGGAAAGAAATGAAATTTTAAAATTATAATATGTAAACAGTACTCTGACATATTTCTCAAACCCGGTGATAAACTAACATTCACGTCAAAAACTAAACATGAGATAAAAACAATAGATGAAATTCCTGTACACACTAGGTCATATAGATACCCATTTATTCATAAGGAGGAAGTTCAACGTCAAATTAAAGAAATGCTGGAAAATGAAATCATTCGACCATCCTCAAGTCCTTGGAGTTCACCAATATGGATTGTGCCAAAGAAGATAGATGCAACAAAGAAACAAAAGTGGCGGATCGTAGTAGATTATCGAAAAATCAATGAGAAAACTATAGATTCACGATGGCCCATTCCAAATATTAGTGATATATTAGATAAGCTAGGACGTGCACAATACTTTTCGACTCTGGATCTTGCTAGTGGGTTCCATCAGATAGAAATGGCCCAAAATTCAATTGAAAAAACAGCCTTTACAGTAGAAAATGGTCACTATGAGTATCTCAGAATGCCTTTCGGATTAAAAAATGCCCCTAGCACGTTTCAAAGAGTTATGGATGAAGTTTTAAAAGATGTACAAAATAAAATATGTATGGTTTACATGGACGATATTATTATATTTAGCACTGGCCTCCAGGAACATATTCAAAATTTAAAACTGGTATTTTCCAAATTACGTCAAGCAGGCTTTAAGGTACAATTAGATAAAAGTGAATTCCTTCGTAAAGAAGTAGAATTTCTGGGACACGTAGTAACACCATCGGGAATAAAACCAAACCCGAAGAAAATTGAAGCAGTTCAAAATTTTCCTTTACCAACAACCGTTAAAGAAATAAAATCTTTTCTAGGATTAGTTGGTTATTATCGTAAATTTATTAAAGATTTAGCTAAAATAACCAAACCAATGACAAAATGTTTAAAGAAAAACGAAAAAATTGTTCACACTAAAGAATTTCTTGATAGTTTTCAAACTTGTAAAAATATTTTAACTTCTGAACCAGTATTAGCGTATCCGGATTTTTCTAAACCATTCGAACTCAATACAGATGCATCAAACTTTGCTATAGGTGCTATTTTATCTCAAAATGGACATCCGATCGGTTATGCATCTAGAACATTGAACCCAGCCGAAACAAATTATTCCACAATAGAGAAAGAATTACTCGCAGTTGTATGGGGATGTAAATATTATCGTCCATACCTATTTGGAACAAAATTCACAATCTTTACAGATCATAAACCACTTGAATGGGTTTATTCCTTAAAAGAACCAAATAGCCGTTTAGTGAGATGGAGACTCAAACTGGAAGAATTTGATTATACAATTAAATACAAAAAAGGAAACTCTAATACAGCAGCGGATGCACTGTCAAGAAATCCAAAAGAAGATTTAAATGCTTTAGAAACTGCTTCAATAGTTAACAATCCAGGTGATTGTGATGAAGAAATTTTAGAATTCTGCAAAAACATAGAAAGGTACCCACAATTAGATGAACAAACGGTTAAAGAAATATTAGAAAATATAGAACCACCAAAAATTAATGTTATATCTGATATACAAATCAAACCACCCGATAATAAGTGCGGAAATAAAGAAATATCGAAATTAAAGGAAATTCCAAAAGAAACCAATGAGAATACTGACGATGATTTAGAAACAGTGCATACCTCATTAGAGAATCCCATTTTTAATCTACCAATCACAGAGAGAGTATTTAATGGATATAAAAATCAAATTCTTGTAATAATGGGAGATATTCCAGCGGTAAGGTGTCAAAAGGAACAGATTTTTGACAATACAAGGTTTAATGTCATATTGCCAAGAAATAATTTAGTTCCTGGGATTATTCAGTTCGTGAAAGAATATGTCAGTCCTAAACGTTCTTATACATTTTTGTTTCGAAAACCACAATTGGGAGAAATTTTTACTGTTACGATGCAAAATATTTTCGTAAACACTTCATTTAAATTTGTCCAATGTACAAAAATGCGCGAGGATGTTTTAACAAAGGAAGATCAAGTACAAAAATTAGATCTGCATCATAACACGAAAACTTGTCATAGGGGGATAACAGAGATGAAAACTGCGTTACAAAAAAAATATTATTGGCCAAAAATGGATTCGGATATTGAAGAATATGTTAATAACTGTGAGATATGTCAAAGAAATAAATATGACCGGAACCCACCAATCATTAAGTTTAACTTAACGCCAACAACTTCCAAACCTTTTGAGCATATTCATATAGACACATTTAGGATAGAAAATAAATCATTTTTAACAATCATAGATACATTTTCCAGATACGGCCAAGCCTATTTGTTAGATAGTATAACGGGTATATCTATTTCTGAAAATTTGTTCAACTTTATTACACATCATGAACTTCCCCTAAAAATCACTTGTGATCGAGGATCAGAGTTTAAAAATGCTGACTTAGAAGATTTTTGTAAACTATATAAAATAGACTTGCATTTTACCACGTCCAAGAATAGTAATTCCAATTCTCCTGTCGAAAGGTTTCATTCAACAATAATTGAACATTATCGTTGCCTTAAAGAAACCAATAAACATTTGAATCCCGAACAACTTATGAAGAGAGCAGTATTGGGATATAACAATTCAATCCACAGTGTTACTAAATTTACACCTTTTGAAATAATTAAAGGGCATATAAATAATTCGGATTCATTAGACATGAATGATCACGTAATTATATCACATTACGTTCAGGAACATAAAAAAATTTGTCAAGAACTATATAGAGAAATCGCCCAGCAGAATCACAAGATAAAAGAACAAACAATTTTAAAAAGAAATGAGAAACGAGAAGAGCCAGAACTCTACCCCTTAGATAAACCAATATACGTGAAAACGAAGAATCGTAATAAAGCCCTGCCAAAATTTAAAATTTATGATTTAAAAGATCAATCAGAAATTAAAGTAAAAACTGCAAATGCGGAATATCATAAGAATACACTTAAAAGACCTCAAAATACAACAGTCAAAATTTTTCAGGACGACTCCAAAATTTGTGCTAATAATACTGACAATCAGCCTTCAACCAGCAAGGAATGAAGAAGCAAAATTTATTTCAGTTCCAAATCCTTTGTTACCAATTAAATTAGGATCAGCAAGAATAATCTATACGAAACATACATTTCTGTATTATGTAGAAATGGAGTCCTTACTTTCGCAATTAATTAATATTAAGAAATCATATGATTCAATTAGGAACTGTATAACTAAAGATAATATATCGAATCCGATATCTTATCATGGATTGATTGGAAATTTGCTTCCTAGAACAGAGTTTTTTTATAAACACAATTGAAAAGAAAATATTCAACCTTTATCCAAATTCAAATCTTCGAAGAAAACGAGGTTTAATAAACGTAATTGGTCACTTTAATAAATGGATATTCGGAAATTTGGACTCTGACGATGGAAAACAATATGATAAGGCGATTAGAAATTTGGAAACGAATCAAATAAGGTTCGAAAAAACTGTAAATGGACAAATAACAATATCTCAGAAAATTGTAAATTTTATTAATAAAACGATGCAAACAATTTCAGATAATCAAGAAAAACTTAAAAGAGGTATAGAATTAGTTCAAAGTACTATAGATCGAATAATTAGGAATCAAGACCAGTACCTTAGTATTCAAAATATTTTAACGCAAATTAATTTAGATTGTCAAAGTTTAATCTCATTCTTGGACAATTTAGAAGATGCTGTTGTTTTTGCAAAACTCAATTCGATACATAATACTGTAATATCCATTTCTCAAATTAATGAACTATTAATAGAATTAAGTAACATTTATGGAGATGATAAAATACCTAAATTAAATAACTCAGTAGAGTATTATCAATTATTGGGAACGCAAGTATCTTTTGTCAAAGGAAGAATCATTTTTGCAATACATATCCCAATCCTGAAAACAGAAGTTTATAACTTTCATCGCCTATATTCCGTTATCCAAAGAAAATCCATGCTTCTCTTAAAATTCCCTTTCGTGGCACAAAGCAATGATAACCTGCAGTTTAAAGAACACATCTGCCCAGACATTGGAAGAATATTTTTCTGCAAGGAAAGTGAAAACTCTGCCGACGAGTGTGTCGTCAACTTATTGACAAACCGTCCCTTAAAAGGATGCCAAAAGACCCATGTATCGTTGCAACAAACATTAATAGAACAAGTTGCAAACAATAAATTATTAATAATTCCTTCAATGCCGATACAAGTACTGTCAAAGTGTCCATCGGATCATTATACGGAAATCGGAGCACCTACCCTAGTTGAATTTTCAACTGATTGTGAACTCGTTATAGAAGGAAAAACATTTATTAACAAAATGCAAATAAGTCAAGGAATTGCATTTATTCTACCAGAAGTTCAAATGGATTATGTGCCAAATGATCAATCATCTATAGTAATCAACCTCACAAGAATGGATTTTATAGAAAGCCACCATATAAAGGACATTATCGATCATCTACCACCAATAGAAGAAAGCCATCTAGATGAGATATCAATGTGGTCAAGTGCAACTCTTTGGACATTTATAATAATCTCAATAATAATTAGTATTCTTATAGTTAGGTATAAAAAGTTTTGTAATAAGAGAAAAATATTGGAAAAAACATATAATGAATAGAAAACACTAACAGTCAAACCCATTCCATTAAGTTTGCCTCTTAAGGATGGAGGAGTTATATCACAACAATTTGCTTAATAATTAAATAATAAGAAACTGCGTAGTGTTTACTACCATCTAGAACTTGCGATTAGAAAACGTATTACCCCTAATTGCGATTTAACATTAAGTTCATAATGTTCTGGAAGCCTTATGCATGGTCAGCATATATTTTAATATAAATAGGGAAAAACGTAGATTTAAGGAGGATAATATTTGTAACAGTATTGTTAGTTACATTTTGTGTTGTTTCCTGTAAAATAAATTTTTTAAAAATAGTTTGGCTGAACTTCAAACTTAACTGGCAATGTGTAATCCCTACGACCTGGGACTTTGGTAAATCATTCTATTTGCTCGCAAAGTAAAATAAAGATGTGGCGTTTTATTTCGTCCAAGTTGTAACGCGAAGCAAAATTTCGTTTTCTCATTGATACTTCCGAAAACCGAAAAGACGTTTATGCGCTTTAAAAGATAGCAATGGTGAGGTCTATGCTAATTGTGCTGAACCTTGTGTATATAAAATTGGATCTGTTCGTTACATATAATTATTTTATTTTCGTTAGATACTTAGATATTTTAATAATTAGGGATCTTTCTTTTCCCTGTCAAATAAGAAAACAAAAAACTAAAACCTTAATATACAACGAATAAACCCAATAGCGATGTTTACGGTATATAGAAGGGTTTTAATTAGTTAGGTAAGTGTGTATGTGTTACGTGAAAAGTGAAAAATAAATAAATTTTGGAAACTGTGTAGGTGCTTTCACTTGAGGTTTGTATCTTAAAATAAGTCCCAGATTCGCCAATTAAATTTGTTGCCATCCCTTCAAAAAAAAAACACCTTCTATGTACCGTAATGGAACGGATCATCCGTAAAAAATATCCCTCCAATATAACTATACAAAATAAAGTACAGGGCCATTCACGCTATACGATACACCATAGAATGTTTTGTAACCGAAATACGAAGATTTCAAAAAGTTCCAATTTAGTTTAATTGCTAGCTAGTTAGCTAACTTGAACGTTAGAGAGATTAAAGTATTAAAGTTACATTTTTATAAAATGTTATGTTACGTTATTCAAAATTAAATTGATACTTTGATCTGGAAATAAATTTTGAAATTATTGAAAACTTATTGTCAAATGGCGTGAATGATCTTGTACCTAGGATATCTCTTATCTGTACGTAACGTGAATCGGCTGTGAGAAAATCTTTTCCAGTTTTTCTTACTTCTACGTTATCCTCGTTATCCTTCTGTATGTTTAACAACGACGATTTCTGTTCTTGTTTAAATCCTTATCCACCGCAAAGTCTTGAAGCTATGTTGGTACGTTGTTGTTTCTTTTGTCTTTGTGCAACTCCTACCGTCGTACCCACCTCCTTTTTTCTTATTCTTTAGTTAACCTAAAAAGGCTTATACCAACATTTGTGCCATTACAAAGAATAAGTGATGTATTGACGGAATAATTTTTTACGTCGAAGCAAATATTTAAAGGAATGAGGAAGGGAATTACAATTTTTCTTTATTACAATTATTTTTTGAATGAACGTTTTGGTAATAATGTAGGTGATCTTACCTCCAGAATCAAATATGTGTATTTACAGTGTGTTTCCTACATAATAATAGGTGAAAGTTTAGGGGCTGGATTGTTCTCTGAGTAATTTAAATTATTTTATTCTTCAACAGTTTTAGGAAATTTTAAAATTAATTAATTTTAAATAATCCAGTGGGAAACTGTAGCTGTAGGTTTTGATAAATTTCGTATAAAACATTTATCACCTTGTATCTAGGAAACAAAGCATTTTCCTTACCTTTAGAAAATACACTGTAAATAAATATTAAAAGAAATATACATGTTGGGTGCAACTTAAGTGATGTCATTAATTTTAAAGGATGGTTCCTTGTATTTTATGAAAAAATGGTCATATAAACGTGTGTCCTAACTTGCATTAGTTTTATTTAAAAAAAAAAACAGGTTTTATTAATTGTGCGTATTAGCTCAGATTTTTTTTTAATTATAGAGCTCGAGAAACTGCACAATTTCTTCGAAAATGGCCTGATTGATATAAAATTCAAGGCCTACTACGACAGTTTCTAAGAGCAAAATTTTAATAAGTCATATTAGCGATTTATTAAAATTTTGCTCCTAGAAACTGTCGTAGTAGGCCTTGAATAGTACATCGACCAGGCCATTTTTTATGAAAATGTGCACTTTATCGAGATCTATAATTTTTAAAATAACCGGACTGAATCGTAAGATTTATAAACTTTTTACAGACTAACCCCAAAACAAATGAGTCATAGTGTATGAATGTGTATGTTTACTAAAAAAATAATAATATACAAATAAAATTCTTCCTATGTAGAACTTTCTGCTGAAATATAGTGAAGAAACTGAAATATAGAACTAACCTGTGGTAAAAAATGATTTTTGTTAAAATAGCTATATAAAATAAACAGAGAAGTAACCCTACATATTACAAACACATTACAATTTATTTAAAGAATAAAAAAATAATATATATTTAAAATGCTAAAAAAATTGAGAAAAAAATCCATTCTACAAACAACTATAAACAATGCGTTTTATGTCCTAACTATAAAAACTTAGAGTTACAAGAAATTATTAGTTTTATTTATCTATATTTTACAGTTTCTTACGTTCCCTATAAAATAAAAAAAAGTCTGTAAATTTGAAGGTATTTTATTGTTAAAATGAAGGAACGCCTAATTTTTGGGTTAAAATATTGAGCTATTAATGTTACACACACTTTGTATTACTGTTGTATTTTGAATTTTTTCTGACTACATTCTAACAATTGATGAAGGACCTGGATAAAGTGACGAGGCCCTTTCTAAATTAGTTCCCTACATAGAGACCCTACTTCTGTATAATAGTAACCCTTTTTATTCTTACCATGTTGGAAATATGCACTCGATATTCAAATTGAAATCAACTTTCTATGCTTACCTTAGATCTTTTCTTCTCCACCATGTTTCTGCTCCTTTTTACCTTGCTTACAAATTTACTAAATCCCATTTCTGCTGCTGAAAAAAAATTACTAAAAAATTACTAACAAATCCCAACTCCCTTTTCCTCCTGAGAGAGTCGATGAAGAAAACTTCGATGTATCCCTGGCCCCTCTTGATCTCGTCAAAGTGAACCATTGTAAAAAACATGTTACATGTAACATGTCTGCTAAAGGGAGCAAATAATGCCCTCCTAGCTCTTTGCTGATAACTGAAGCTCTATTAAGTCAAAGTTCTGATCCAGCTAAACCTACCTACCTACCTACTGAAAATGTGTCAAAGCGTGTCTTTTGTAAATGCTAAATGTGTGAATTGATTAATAAGGAGCAAATTGATGCAAATGTGGAAATTTTTGTCCAAAAATTCCCTGTATCACTTGCTTACTTACCCATTAAGGGTTCTTTGATAACCTTAATTCTTGCTAGGTCCCCACGATTGAAGGTGCTTCGCTCTATGAACCCTACGTTTTACCTATTTGAGCGAGTCGCCCACTACCATGTGTAGGTGACACCCTCACTACCTGCAGCCTTGATAACCATATCGAGACACCTCCTATTGATGTCCCACTTTGCTGCTGCTGCTTCCAAGATTTCCTCGTTCGATGCTACGTTAAAGTATGATTTTAGGGTCTTACCTAATATACATTAACGTTCTTTTTGTTGATCCTCCGTCTCGGCCCCCATTTTGAAACCCCTTGTGTAAACGATTCGAAGAGAATTTCATGAATAAACTCCCTTTCTTTCGACGATATCTCGATATATTCTTACTTACTCTGTACATGTTTGAATCTGGATCTTTCGTCTTAAAACAAAAGAATTTATTTTTTTCTGATGCACGAACAAAGAACGAATTAATTATTTCTTTGAGGGAAGGATGGGTGATTCCTGTCTGGGACTTTCCCTTCCGTTAACTTTTCGATTTGTGACGGTCAGCTCCCTCTGAGATCGCCCTCTGGAACCGTTCGTTTTTTACGAATCGATACGATTGACACAGATGGAGCCACCTGCGAAGAACCATCCTCTCGCGTCGATATATACTACTAAAGTTGATCTAGGCTCCCGCCGTCTTCTCGCTCAGGATTCGGACCAGTTAACGGCAGCGGCATATGTTGCTGTACGTCTTCGGGGAGCAGTGTTTTTATTAGTGTTAATTTTGCTAGTTATGACAGTGGCTTGACAACCAGTTCAAGTTCCGCTTCAATAATCTCAGTTAGTATTTTCGGTGCTCTGTATTTATTTTATTTAGAGATTTTAACGTGTTAATATTATTCATTTCAATTTTTAAAATATGGAACCATGTTCCAGTAATTTTTAGATAAATTGAAATATGATTACTTTTTTGTTTTGTATTAAATAACAATTAAAAAGTGTTTGATATTAATTTCGTTCTAAAATATTAAAATGTTAAATGGTAAATAAATAATGTTAAATGTAATAGTCATAATATTAAGAACGTTGTTAAATGAAGTAAGAAACATTTATTAAGCATATAAAAATTGGCGAAATAAACTATTTACTATTCAATCACAATTCCCCTGTAGAAGCAAACCGAACTACTAGGGATTAAATTCAAAATATCTCAAAAATAGTGACTTTTAGTAATTTACAACAAGAGTACCTTTTTTAGGAAAAAATAAACAGGGAATCTATTTTGATAAGAAAAAAGTTGTCATCAAGAGGCACAAAAAAGTTATCATCATTTCAACGTTCACTAGTACGTTGCATATGGCGCTTTCTGTAAATTTGACGAAAATTTTAACAAAAATAAGTTCGGCCCTGCGAAAAATCCCATAATATCAAATTTCATGGCTATATTTTGATATTTGCGCGAATTATTAAAAAAAATGAAAAGAAAAAGTTAAATTTGCCATCCTGTATTTCAAAAACTGAGCCGTTTTCAATATATATTTACATAACATTTTCATCTTAAGAAAAGATCTATCGACTATTAAAATCCTGTTACTATAAACTGGAACATTTTATAATCATAAGTTTTCTTAGTTTATTGTGTACTATTTAAATATATGTCGGATCATCAATAGGAAGGTTTTCCATGGTGATATAAAGTATTTAGTTCACTTTTAAAAGCAAGAATAGAAAAAGTGCAAAACTCACGAATTCGTTACTACACGAACGCTTCTCGTCAATTGCCAATCTAATCTGCCTGTCCCTTTTCGGTTTCTCGTTTTCCAGATTTCGCGAGTCCTTCGAATCCGAGGGGTAAGGTATTTGCTAGTCCCTGTTTCCCACGAAGGCCCGCACACATGGCCTCTCAATTTCGCCCTTGATGGTAGCGACCTCGTTCGACAGAGCTTTTCCTTAAGGTGGCCCTGTCAGCTTGCCCTTCGTCATATTATCAGCTAGTAATGTTACACTTTATCACTTAAAGACTAATAAATCTCCGACATATACATATTTACTAATACCTAAAAACTACTCTACATCCTAAAGATAAACTAAGGTCGAACAGCGAAAACACTACGACTTCTAACCCGACAAACATATCGAATGACAATTATGACATTTACATGTCAGTAATCGGACCGGGAAAGTTCGTAGTTTGTTTTTCATTAGCAGAAAAGTGGAAATTGACTTCAACTATTGGATCCGAAATAAAAATATAATCTCATTTAAAACCGAGAAGCACAAAATAAGAAAGGGTCTCATCCCGATCGATTAAGAGAATATTTAACGAAACAAGAAAGAAGAGGTAAGAAAAAAAATGAAACTCATTCCTAGAGGGTTTTCCAATGATTCCTCGTTTACAAAATGTGTGCTCTCCTATTCCCGATATATAGGAACTAATAATAAAATTTCGTTTCCTCCCAACGCAATCAAAACTTATCATTAACATTGTCCTAAAGTAGTAGATCTTTCATAGAGGACCACATTATTTTCATCGAGCTTCGATTCATCGACTGTTCCCCTGTAATTGGGATTTACCCATAACTATTCCTCTTATTTTAGTGCACAGAAACCACAGCCAAAACATGTGATACTGCCGCGTTCTACCCCGACGAAGTTAAAAAGATTCTACTAACCACTAGAGCAAGCAACTATCATTATCCTTCAGAGTCTTCGGGATATAGCATCGGTTGGGTCCTCAATTTCTGGGATGGTTGAGAAAGTAGGGCTTTTTCCACGGCTCCATGGCTTTCACCAAGGTACGTACAGTCAACTTTGGTCCATCATTTTTACTTGCAATTTAGAATAAGTAAAATTGGACTTTCTTGCGTTTCAAGTGTTAACTGGATGTGCCTGACTTTCTGGTGGTTTGAGCCCTAATCATTTAACAATTTTTTTATTCTTCCAAAAGCAACCACATCTATACTTTCAAAGAGTTCTCATATATTTTGCATTTATTTGGACTGAGAAATTTGCTTTTTTTATCTTAGGGTATTGTTTTATTAACAATGTGAGAAATGTTTATCGGAAGATAATATTTATTTAAGTAAAATTACAATAATTTGTGTTTAAATTTCCATTATATTAAATTAGTTGATACATCTTTATCACGGTTCTCATTTATGTGGCTACTACAATGTATCAACAATGTGTCTTTGAAATAATCCACCAACCTTTTGTTGGTAGTTTAATAATTGAAAATTGTAACATAACAACACATTTTAAATAGTGGCGTAAAAAATAACAGTCATAGATGACAAAACAGTATTAATTAATATACATGTTACGATTTAGTCCAGGAAAAGAAGATAAAAAAAACTCAAAGAATACTACACCAATATTCTATTATAAGTCTAAACATCAAGAAGCTCCTTTAATTAGTAATTCTAACCATTTATATTGCAAGTTTGCTGGCTCTGCAATTTCCAAGGAAATATTCGATTTGCAGTCTCGTGGGAAAGGATTCCTATGACACGAATTAAGTTACTTCTTTTCGATTAATGGTTTTTTTAAACGAATTTAAAAACAACTTTATTATCTTGCAAGAAATAACATAAACTTGATCAGACTTACAGCATAACTACTTAACTGAATATTTTGACAATAATGAAAATCTTAACTATTCTAAGGGTGGTTTTATACAGTTATCTATCGATGAGGTCTTAATGAGGTCCAATATAAAGTCCAGTGGTATATATTGATAATGTCATTGGATGGGCTGGTGTGGACTACATGACTTCTTCCTTCTTAAGTTCAGAAAACGTGGGTTCCGAGGTTTTCTGAGGTGGTGGCGTTTGTTTCATGAAGCAGTTCAATTTGTGATTTTTGTATAGATATCTTAAACATACAAGAGACGAAACTAATAGACAGATTAGCAAAGAGTTTGTCCATTGGTGGGTGTTTGGTCCCTTCTTGGAATACGTTTCCAATCGTAAGGCGTTGGAAAGCTGATGAAGTCTTTTTAGGTCTTCTAACTTCACTTTCTTGAGGGTTAACTGAATGTTTTCTGTTATTGTTAATCTTGGTACGTTTACTATCGGGAGCTCTAATATGTATTCTTTTTTGGTGGTTTCTTCCTTCTTGTATGTATTTCCATTAATTATGATATACCATTTTTTCAAAGTTATAATAGTGGGTTTGGAGATTTTGAGGAATCCATTATTTGCACAGAAAGTTTGTACTGTGTCCGGTATGGTGGGTATGATTAGAACGTCACTTCCACTTATCTGCTGAACATGGGTTTTTTCTACTAATACATGGTCCCAGGAGCATTCCATTTTCCCTCGGCGAACTAGGTTGGCTACGCAGGGTTGTTGTTTGACTAGATAGCTTTGTTGACACATATACCAATCTTCAATTTTGTTACAGTCTTCGGAGGTTATCCAAAAATTCTCGGTGTTGAGTAGTAGATAAGGATGATGATTTGGTTTTGGATTGGGACGAAGTACATATGGAGGTATCTGTATTGAGACATCGTGATTGGAATATGAATTTTGAATAATATAATTTTTTTTTACCTCTACTTGTGTTCCAAAATAATTGTAGTAGTTAAGTTTATTTCTGAATTTAATAATTTTCTCAGAGCCATATAGGGCATTTAATTTATATATAGTATATTTTTTAAATTTTTTAGAGGAGGAATAGATGGATGTAAAATATTTATTTTTGTAAAAGTAACTGTATTCTCGATGTTATCAATTATATGCTGAACATTCAGAAGTTGCCTAAAACTCATGTCTACTATATTAAAAATCATGTTGTGTTATTGGTCAATATCCAGTTGTTGCGATATTTGTTTTATTTCCAAATTGAGTTAATCTTGACTTGATTTAATATTTTGAATTTTATTTATATAACTGTCTGACAATGGCTTTAGGAAAGTTTTCTGGTTGTTAAAATCTGGTTCTAGAGTTTTGTTGTTGTTTTTTAGATTATTTAAATAGTTGACAAGGAAGGTTTTATCATCGTTATCTAAAGTTCCAAATAACCATATAGAGGTTTTACCAATGATGTTGAATATACCTCGCTTAGTTCGATGTAGTTCTTTAGTGATGTTAAAGATACCGATCCTTTGGGTGAGGTGTTCTAAGAGAATCATGCATTAATCAACCTTACGTCTAGTGTTAACAGTTTTACTTGAAATTTGAGAGTCATTTGAGATTATAGAATGTTTCATAGAATGGTTAATTACATGCCTAATTTGGTGTAGAGTTAATAAAATGTTAGTGGTATTTACATGATAAATGAATGTATGTTTGGACGTGATTATTTTCGATTGTCCTAATGATATGGGAAGGATGGGATTATCTACGGGTTTTAGCTTTAAGATAAATACTGAGGGGAGTATCAGAATCACAGTTATCGTCGTTAGATTCATGATTCTCTTCTCCTGAAACAAATAGTTGGGGTTTCAGATAATTTTTATGATATGCTTTATTTTTTGACTTAATTTTATTGTTTGAAATTTTTATTGGATTTTCTGGTTTTTGGTATCTATCTCTGGTTTTTCTTTCGTTTCTGTTTCTATGCGCTTTTCTGTATAAATCCTTATTGTTATTAATTTTGACGTTTTCTTTTCTGTTTTTATTAGCTTTTTATAAGGATCGTGTTTGTTTGTTTATTAGTTTGTTATTTACGTCTTTTTGTAAGGTCTTAAGGTTTTCAATGTGTTCTAGCATATATTCGTTGATTTTGTCCGCTTCATTTAATTCAAAAGGGTTCTTGTATGATATTTTCTCTCTAACAATTTGGAAAGGTGAATATTATGTCACGGAATGGATAGAATTATTATAAGACAAAAGAGCGTAATTCATTAGTGTTATTACGTTTTCTTTGTTTATTTTTCTTAAGGGTTAAAATTATTTCTGATAAAGTAGAATGAAATCTTTCGACAGGACTGTTGCCTGATAAGTTGTATAATGTGGTGTAATGTATTTCAATATTATGAGTTTTACAAAATTCTTGCACAAGATTATTTTTGAATTCATGATTGTTATCTACAGTGATTTTCCTAGGTATTCCAAAGTGCGTTATATAAATATTACTAATTTGTTGAGGATTTTCACTGCGGAAACGCTGTTTATTGGATAAGCTTGTCTAAATTTAGAAAATTAATCTAGGAATGTTAGGAAATATTGACTATAGGTTTTGTAAACGTCGATATAATATATGTGGTCAAAGGGTTCATCCACCTAAAAGGAGTAGGTTTAAAAATTAACTTATTGGGATGCCTTTCATATTTAAAGCTTTCAGACAAGTTTCACATGTGTTTATGTATTGTCGTACGTTATTGTCAATATTTGGCCAGTATAGGTATTTTTTTATTGCTTTTAAATTTTCCTGAATTCCTCTATGAGATGTTTTTGATTCGCGATATAGTTGAATTTTTACTTTTTGTTCTTCAACGTCTGTTACATCAGTTAAGAAGTTATTATATATAAAAAGTTTAAAGGAATTATTTTTGAAAGACTTAAATTTATGAGTTCTAAATCTTTATCCAAGAAGTGCAAGAGCAGTGTGTGATGTTTGGAATTAACCAATTTTTAATCAGATTGCAGATATCCTGTTCCGTACTATTGTGGTTAATAAATATTCTTAATTTTGGTTTATTAAATATTTTTTTCTTTTATAACTTTGAGATTTTTGTTTGTTTGTTTATTATTTATAAATATTAACTGGGTTTGGTGTTGATTGACACATTTTTCTACACATGGTGCTCTTATTATAGGCTGTTCTACGCTTGGATGTACAGTATTGCTATCTTCTTCTTGGTCATTGGTGTTATGTACCGTTGATCCGTTCGTCAATCGTTCGTTGTTTGAGGTTAGTTGTACGCCTGGTGGAGCTGTGACTTCCTTATTAATGTCTTTACTCCAGGAGTCGATTATTTCATTTATGTCATCTGCATCTAAATGAGGTTCTAACTCGTCGTTATTAAGACCAAGATTTACTAATAGGGAGATGTCGTCTGGGTAGTTTTCTGGGATAGTGTTTTCTTCTGCATGATTGATGTGTATTCGGGATAATGCATCAGCGTTGGTGTTTAGTTTTCTTTTTTTGTATACTATTTCGTAATCATATTTTTCTAGTTTTAGTCTCCATCTTACAAGTTTGGAATTGGGTTCTTTAAGGGAGAATAACCATTATAGAGGTTTATGGTCACTGATGATCCTGAATCTTTTCCCAAACAAATAGGGTCTGAAGTATTTTACAGCCCACACAATTGCCAGTAGTTCTTTTTCAATAGTGCTATAGTTGGTCTCTGCGGAATTTAAGGTACGAGGAACATATGCTATAGGTAGATCGCTACCCACTGGCCTCTGGGATAAAACCTATAGCATCTATGGCATAGTTTGAGGCATCTGTTGTCAAGTTAGATGGTTTCTCAAAATCTGGATACTGTAATATAGGGTCGTTCATTAGGACGTTTTTGCAAGTTTCAAAACCATTCACGAATTCTGGACTATGAACGATCCTTTCATTTTTCTTTAGGCATCGTGTCATTGGTTTTGTTAGTTTTGCAAAATCCTTAATGAATTTTCTATAATATCCTATTAGTTCCAAAAATGATTTGATTTTTTTACTCGTTTTAGGAATCGGATAGTTCTTTATTGTATTTATTTTGTTCGGATTTGGTTTTATGCCTTCTGGAGTTATTATCTGCCCCAATTCCATGTTTTTACGCAGAAACTCTGATTTGTCCAATTGAATTTTCATTCCAGTTTTTTTTAGGCATTTAAAGATTAGTTTTAAGTTATTGATGTGCTCTTGTAGAGACGTGGAAAATTTTATGATATCATCCATATATACAAGACATTGTCCATCACCCTTTGGAAGGTTGCCGGCGCATTTTTTAGTCCAAACGGCATACGGATATATTCATAGTGTCCGTTCTTTACACTGAATGCTGTTTTTTCCATTGAATTCGGGTGCATCTCGATTTTTGTGGAACCCGGAAGCCAAATCTAGGGCGGTGAAGTAACTACAACGTCCAAAATATCTGATATTTTTGGTATTGGGTGCCTATCGTCTATGGTTTTTTCATTTACTTTCCGGTAATCTATTATGAGACTCTCCATTTTTGTTTTTTACTGGCATCCATTTTCTTTGGTACTATCCATATCGGGGATGACCAAGGAGATTGTGATGGTATTATGATTTCGTCTTTCAGCATCTTGGAAATTTTATTTTGAATTTCGTCTATGTGAGAGGATGCACATGTAACTTAAATATAATTATTTTCGGAATTTCATCAGATAGTTTTCTTTAAAAAATGCCATTTAAAGAAATCCATTATAGGTGAATACTAAACACTTTAACGTTTGGCGAATTCTTCCTAAGAATTGTCGTTACCTCGCTTTGTATCAGTCGTTGCGGCGACGTTGCCATTTTCCTCACTTTCCGAAAATTGAAATAATTTTCACCTTCTTTTGTTATAACAAACGTTTATTTTTATTTATACGGGGAGCGGCTCATATTAGGAGGCGCCAATTTGCCATTGGGGAAAATGTTTCCTCAATTTTTTTTCGTTTTTTTTTTTAAACGAGAAGCGCTTTAAACTAATTACACAGAGATATATACGAATATGATTTTGAAGTTGTTAAAACTAAAATTACTTTGTTAATAACTCGAGCATTTCTCTACCACTTGCTTAATGAAATTTGTTAATGTATGATAATCGATTTACAGGTAAAAATTATAACAAAAGAAGGTGATGAGAGAGATGGTCAATTGTTGCTATTATTTATCAATTTTCTACGACATTGAGTACAAAGGAGATGATGAGGGGATGTTCGAAGGGTTAATTTACGTTTATTTGTTAATGTAAATTAACCCTCCAGCATCCATTAAAGTCGGCCTCTGGACCGACCTCTTTTTGGGGGTCTTCACACTCTATTTTTAGATCCGGAAAAATGACAACGACAAGACATATTGGAGTCATCCCCCCAGATAACGGGGACAAACGGAGGAATCATAAATGGGGCACCAGCACCGATGAGGCCTTAGAGGTCAGCGTTGCCTTTTAGGGTTTAGATGTCCGTAATAACTCAATAATTCTGAAACCGATTATGCGTGTATGATTTCTTGCGGTAGCGGCGTTGCCATTTTGTTTTCTTTCTGACAATTTAATAATTTTCAGCTTAGGGAATTAGTGAATTTATATTAGGAGGTATACACGTTCGAAAAGATAGAGGTTTAGCGTTCTAGGGTTCAGTTTTCATTTCATCTCATCGAACTGAGAAAATTATCCCAGAATAAGGACAGAGCTTCGGAAATAAATTAAACTTTTTCTGCGATATATCAGGGGGGACATTTTCGCATAAGGCACAAAACTGACATTTGACGCACATACAGGGTGTCCTCGAATTACGTGGCCAAAATAATACCGCAGATTGTTTGAGTGAAAATAAGTCGATTTAACTAAACTTCCCTCAGTCCAAAAGTTGATAATTATGGAGCTACAGGGTGTTAAAGTTGAAAAAAAAATCACATTTTCTTTAATATCTTTCGATTTCTTTGAGTTAATTTCACGAAATTTCATATTTGAGGGTGTTTTAGGATACGAAATTCAAATTTATTAACGATTTAGTTGTTTCTTCTAGGGGGCGCCACAAGCGACCATTAGGACACATTTAAATCTCTGTAACTTTTTCGTGCCACGGTGTATATTATTTTGGTATTTAAAAACCTTTTTCCCTACCTTTTATACTTAGAAAAGGTATACTTTATTGACGTCGCTAGAAGCAACGGTTTTGGAGAAAAAATGGATCTAAGCCTGATGATGCATGCAAATTACCTTAAAATTATTTTCCGTTAAAAAAAATTAAGTTTTTCAAAAATAATTATTAGTAAAGGTATAACAATAAGTTTTCAAAATCAGATATTATTAAATAGAAAACAAAAATAATAATTAACAAAGAAACAACAACAAGCGAGAATAACACTTACTAATTAATTAAATTAACTTATGTAAATTGTTGGTTTAATTTTTTTTCATTTAATCTGCTATCATAACAAATGTTCAAAGTGTTTACCATTTTCCTGTATGCATAAGTTCATCCTTTTTAAGAAATTACATTGTACTCTAAACAATATTTCAGGGGTATTCTTCAATAATTCCACTTCATGAATTATTCTTGCTTCCAATTCTTGTCGCGTATGAACTGGAGATGCATAAACTTTTGATTTCAACGCACCCCATAAAAAAAAATCACAGGCTGTCAAGTCTGATGATCGAGCCGGCCAATTCACAGGTGCATCACCTCCTCTTCCAATCCAACGTTGTGGGTATTCCTCATTTAAATGTTGTCTTACATTTAAAGTAAAATGAGGAGGTGCGCCATCATGCATAAACCAAAGATCACGACGAAGGAGTAAAGGCAAATCTTCTAATAAGATAGGTAGAGTTTGTACTAAAAAGTTCAAGTAGTTATCACCATTCAGCGTATTTGGCATTACAAAGGGACCAACAATAAAATTATCTACTATTCCAGCCCAGACATTTGCTTTAAATCGATGCTGATAATGAGTCACTGTTGTCTCGTGAGGATTTTCATAAGCATAAACATGTTCATTATGCATATTAAAAATACCGTATCTAGTAAAAACAGCTTCATCTGCGAACAAAATTTTCTTACTAAAATTTGGATTTTCGATTCTTTTGTGGATTATGAACCGACAAAAATTTAAACGTTGAGCAGAATCCACGGGCAATTGTAGGTCTTGAACTTTTTGAATATGATAGGGGTGCAACAATTGTTCTTGAAAAACTTTATGAACTGGTGATTTCGAAACTCCCAATTGCAGTCCTACACCTCGTGTACTGGCCTTTGGATTTCTTTGAACAGCATCCAAAACCTCTTCTTCCATTTCTACTGTACTTATTGTTCGTCCGCGTCCAGAATCTGCATGCCTAGGTTCAAACTTGCCATTTTCGCGGAGACGCCTTTCAATATTAACAAAAGTTTTCCGATTTGGAATTCTACGGAAAGGATATTTTTCCTTGTAAACTCGTACACTTTTTTGACTATTACAACGGCAAAGTCCATAAACTAACAGCATATCCACCATTTCAGAATAAGTGAATTTATTGGCCATACTTATGGATATTTACAGGAACAAGAAGCGAAACTGACAAGAAAAACTGAGGGCTAAATAAAAAAACTAACATTTGAGAAACAAATTCAAGTGTTAAAATGTCAATTAAAAACATAGCCAACTGAGTTATTTACTTAAAAGTGCTAACGCAAATATGCAGCGCATTAGAATTATGCGTTTTTCTCCAAAACCGTTGCTTCTAGCGACGTCAATAAAGTATACCTTTTCTAAGTATAAAAGGTAGGGAAAAAGGTTTTTAAATACCAAAATAATATACACCGTGGCACGAAAAAGTTACAGAGATTTAAATGTGTCCTAACGGTCGCTTGTGGCGCCCCCTAGAAGAAACAACTAAATCGTTAATAAATTTGAATTTCGTATCCTAAAACACCCTCAAATATGAAATTTCGTGAAATTAACTCAAAGAAATCGAAAGATATTAAAGAAAATGTGATTTTTTTTTTCAACTTTAACACCCTGTAGCTCCATAATTATCAACTTTTGGACTGAGGGAAGTTTAGTTAAATCGACTTATTTTCACTCAAACAATCTGCGGTATTATTTTGGCCACGTAATTCGAGGACACCCTGTATAATCATTAATATTAGTTAGTTTCGAGCGCCAAGGGGGGACGAAGATTTTTAGGGTTTATGTGATTTTTTTTTTTTGGAAAAATCATCGTCATCAACGGATTTGTCGAACGCACAAGTCATACAGTAACAAAGTAAACATTTAATAATAGATAACAAAGAGTGTTGGAGCATTGTTACTATTATTATTCTTATTATTGTTACTGTTATTTTCGGCCGCATCATAAGGAACGTTATTCAGGGCGTTTTCCCGCGATCGAATGAAGTTATAGGACGTACGGATCTAGGGAGGTCTGGAGATGCGTAATGGAGTAAAAAGGTAAGATTTTTACTTTGAGATTCTAAGATTAAGTCTCCGCTCGTTACGAAACGAATTCAAAGTATATTTCGAATTTTCAAAATACATCAAGTAGGCCTTATCAGAGGCACAAAATGAATTATCCTTTCAGATAAAGTACCTCGTTGCTGCTTGGATTAAAACCTCATTCCACATTTAATTATATAATTTTCACCATTATTTTTATAATATATATTCTTTGCCTTTCCATTTGAAAAGTGATTTTTTTTAAGCTCTTACGCATTTGATGCTACCGTTAATATTTTTGTCAATCGTTGGATAGGAGTGAGTCGAGAGTTCTTTATCTTTAAAGCTTGCCGATTCACAATATTTCACGTATTTATTTTACATGGGTCATTTTTAAATTGCCGGAATGGGGTTTTAATAAAAGTAGGCCGAGTTATAAAGGGGGCTCACTTGAATTTTGAGAAATCTTTGAAAATTTTTCAAATTCATTTCATAGAAAAGCAGCAGTTTCATCCCAGAATCTCAAAAAAAATTTTCAAGGTTCTTTGAAATTTAGGATTTTTTGCCCAATCCGGCAACACTGTACGACACCAGGTTTGGCAAAGAAACAGATGCAACACAAAATTACGTCGAGGAAGAAATCCTCCAGGTAGTTTGACGAGGAGTCGGCCTCTCGACCGATCCTTCTTTGCTGGGGGTCTTCGCACTCAATTGTTAGATCCGGTAGAGCGACGATAAGACACGTCGGAGTCATCTCCCAGAGAGCGAGCAAACGGAGGAATTATCAATGAGGCCAACACCGATGAGACCGTTCACGACGCCCCTCGAAGAGGTGCAGCAACATATGCCGCTGCCGTTAACTGGTCCGAATCCTGAGCGAAAAGACGGCGGGAGCCTAGACTAATTTTACTAGTATATATCACCGGATTTAGCGAGAGAATGGTTCTTCGCGGGTGGCTCCATCTGTGTTAATCGTGTCGAATCGTAAAAAACGTACGTTTCCGGAGGGCGATCTCAGAGGGAGCTGATTGTCACAAGTCGAAAAGTTAACAGAAGGGAAAGTCCCAGACGGGAACCACCCATCCTATCGTCAAAGAAATTATTCATTAGTTCTTTGTTCGTGTATCAGGAATGGATCAATCCTTTTGTTTTAAGAGGAAAAATCCACATTCAAACATTTACAGAGTAAGTATGAATATATCTAGATATCATCGAAAGAAAGGCGGTTTATTCACGAAATCCTCCTCGAGTCGTTCACACAAAGGGGTTCAAAATGGGGGCCGAGACAGAAGATCGACAAAAAGAACGTTAAGGTATATTAGGTAAGAACCTAAAATCAAACTTTAACATAGCATCAAACGAGGAAATCTTGGAAGTAGCAGCAGCAAGGGGGGACACCAGTAGGAGGTGGTTCGATATGGTTATCGAGGCTGCAGGTAGTGAGGGTGTCATCTACACATGGTAATGGGCGACTCACTCAAATAGGTAAAACGTAGGGTTCATAGAGCGAAGCACCTTCAATTATGTGAACCTAGAAAGAAGATTGCACCACTAAGCTCGTATTTAAGGTTTTAGAAGAACCCTTAACGAGCTAGTAAGCAAGTAGTACAGGGAAATTTTGGTAAAAAATTTCAACATTTGCATTAATTTGCTCCTTATTAATTGATTCACACATCTAGCTTTTACAAAAGACATACTTTAACACATTTTCAGTAGGTAGGTAGGTCTTGCTCAATCAGAACTTTGATTCGAAACAGTCTCAGTTACTAGCAAAGAGGTAAGAGGGCATTATTTGCTCCCTTTAGCAAACATGTTACATGTAACATGTTTTTTACATGGGTTCTCTATGACAAGATCAAGGGGGGCCAGGGATATATCGAAGTTTTCTTTATTGACTCTCTCAGGGGGAACAGGGAGTTGGGATTTGTTAGTAATTTTTTAGTAATTTTTTTTCAGCAGCAGAAATAGCATTTAGTAAATTTGTAAGCAAGGTAAAAAGGAACAGGAACATGGTGGAGAAGAAAAGATCTAAGGTAAGCATAGAAAGTTGATTTCAATTTGAATATCGAGTGCTTATTTCCAACATGGTACGAGTAAAAAGGGTTACTATTATACAGAAGTAGGGTCTCTATGTAAGGAACTAATTTAGAAAGGGCCTCGTCACTTTACCCAGGTCCTTCATCAATTGTTGTTAGAATGTAGTCAGAAAAAATTCACAATACAACAGTAATACAAAGTGTGTGTAACATTAATAGCTCAATATTTTAACCCAAAAATTAGGCGTTCCTCCATTTTAACAATAAAATACCTTCAAATTTACAGACTTTTTTTTATTTTATAGGGAACGTAAGAAACTGTAAAATATAGATAAATAAAACTAATAATTTCTTGTAACTCTAAGTTTTTATAGTTAGGACATAAAACGCATTGTTTATAGTTGTTTGTAGAATGGATTTTTTTCTCAATTTTTTTAGCATTTTAAATATATATTATTTTTTTATTCTTTAAATAAATTGTAATGTGTTTGTAATATGTAGGGTTACTTCTCTGTTTATTTTATATAGCTATTTTAACAAAAATCATTTTTTACCACAGGTTAGTTCTATATTTCAGTTTCTTCACTATATTTCAGCAGAAAGTTCTACATAGGAAGAATTTTATTTGTATATTATTATTTTTTTAGTAAACATACACATTCATACACTATGACTCATTTGTTTTGGGGTTAGTCTGTAAAAAGTTTATAAATCTTACGATTCAGTCCGGTTATTTTAAAAATTATAGATCTCGATAAAGTGCACATTTTCATAAAAAATGGCCTGGTCGATGTACTATTCAAGGCCTACTACGACAGTTTCTAGGAGCAAAATTTTAATAAATCGCTAATATGACTTATTAAAATTTTGCTCTTAGAAACTGTCGTAGTAGGCCTTGAATTTTATATCAATCAGGCCATTTTCGAAGAAATTGTGCAGTTTCTCGAGCTCTATAATTAAAAAAAAATCTGGGCTAATACGCACAATTAATAAAACCTGTTTTTTTTTTTAAATAAAACTAATGCAAGTTAGGACACACGTTTATATGACCATTTTTTCATAAAATACAAGGAACCATCCTTTAAAATTAATGACATCACTTAAGTTGCACCCAACATGTATATTTCTTTTAATATTTATTTACAGTGTATTTTCTAAAGGTAAGGAAAATGCTTTGTTTCCTAGATACAAGGTGATAAATGTTTTATACGAAATTTATCAAAACCTACAGCTACAGTTTCCCACTGGATTATTTAATATTAATTAATTTTAAAATTTCCTAAAACTGTTGAAGAATAAAATAATTTAAATTACTCAGAGAACAATCCAGCCCCTAAACTTTCACCTATTATTATGTAGGAAACACACTGTAAATACACATATTTGATTCTGGAGGTAAGATCACCTACATTATTACCAAAACGTTCATTCAAAAAATAATTGTAATAAAGAAAAATTGTAATTCCCTTCCTCATTCCTTTAAATATTTGCTTCGACGTAAAAAATTATTCCGTCAATACATCACTTATTCTTTGTAATGGCACAAATGTTGGTATAAGCCTTTTTAGGTTAACTAAAGAATAAGAAAAAAGGAGGTGGGTACGACGGTAGGAGTTGCACAAAGACAAAAGAAACAACAACGTACCAACATAGCTTCAAGACTTTGCGGTGGATAAGGATTTAAACAAGAACAGAAATCGTCGTTGTTAAACATACAGAAGGATAACGAGGATAACGTAGAAGTAAGAAAAACTGGAAAAGATTTTCTCACAGCCGATTCACGTTACGTACAGATAAGAGATATCCTAGGTACAAGATCATTCACGCCATTTGACAATAAGTTTTCAATAATTTCAAAATTCATTTCCAGATCAAAGTATCAATTGAATTTTGAATAACGTAATATAACATTTTGTAAAAATGTAACTTTAATACTTTAATGTCTCTAACGTTCAAGTTAGCTAACTAGCTAGCAATTAAACTAAATTGGAACTTTTTGAAATCTTCGTATTTCGGTTACAAAACATTCTATGGTGTATCGTATAGCGTGAATGGCCCTGTACTTTATTTTGTATAGTTATATTGGAGGGATATTTTTTACGGATGATCCGTTCCATTACGGTACATAGAAGGTGTTTTTTTTTTGAAGGGATGGCAACAAATTAAATTGGCGAATCTGGGACTTATTTTAAGATACAAACCTCAAGTGAAAGCACCTACACAGTTTCCAAAATTTATTTATTTTTCACTTTTCACGTAACACATGCACACTTACCTAACTAATTAAAACCCTTCTATATACCGTAAACATCGCTATTGGGTTTCTTCGTTGTATATTAAGGTTTTAGTTTTTTGTTTTCTGATTTGACAGAGAAAAGAAAGATCCCTAATTATTAAAATATCTAAGTATCTAACGAAAATAAAATAATTATATGCAACGAACAAATCCAATTTTATATACACAAGGTTTGGCACAATTAGCATAGACCTCACCATTGCTATCTTTTAAAGCACGTAAACGTTGTTTCGGTTTTCTGAAGTATCGGTGAGAAAACGAAATTTTGCTTCACGTTGCAACTTGGACGAAATAAAACGCCACATCTTTACTTTACTTTGCGTGCAAATAGAATGATTTACCAAAGTCCCAGGTCGTAGGGATTACACATTGCCGGTCGCATTATCATCACAACTCGGCTGAATAATTTTATTAACTTTTTATTTTAAGTTAAAAAAAATATATTTATTTCGAAAATACAAAATCATAGGTTCATGCAGCACTCGAAAGCAGAGACTAAAATGACTAATTATGCTAATCGGGATTCTCCTTATATAATTAAAAAGTAGCTGACCTAAACTTAAAGCTAGAAGAATGGCCATTTCATGTGTAGCTCGTGTTATTATTATTATAACTCCGCGTGTAAATAATAAAATATATAAATACAGGGTGGTCATTTAGTGCGGTCTCGAAAGATTACGGCTAAACAATTTAATATTTTGAATTTCTTTTTTTTGCGTTATATAGAACTCGATTATGGGCACATTCTAAAATTGTTTTTCGTTTTATACAGGGTGTTCTAAATAAGTGAAAAATATCAGTTATATTTTTTTAAATAGGACACCCCATATATTAATATCGTTTTAGATTTCTTGAGAAAAATAAATGTAAGTTTCATTAAGGTTTACTTGTCCCAAATCTTAAGGATTTCGAAATAATTAAGTTGGTTGTATTTTGACATTGTTGTTGCTGCCGAAGAAGTCCTTATACCATTCATTTACAAGGTTGAAATTGTTGTTGTCAAATTTGGGGTTAGTCGAAGAACCGAAAGCCCTCCGATAGTGTCTGGCAAATGCGTCAGCCTTGTCTTTATCCGTCAAGAGTTCGTTTCCGTTTTCGTTTATGTTAGTAATAGGGTTGTTTTTTTTTGTATTTTGCAAGTTTTTTGATTTTCCGCCAGTATGTCTTTCCTTGATCCCTTTCTATTTCTTGACATGTCTCCAGCCATTTGTTTTGTCTGTATTGATATATCAGTCTTTTGACGTTCTTGTTGAGACTATTGATGTTTTTTTTAGGTCGGTGTCTTGTGTGCGTGTGTATAATCTATATAGTTCTCTTTTGTGTTTTATAAGTTTTAGTACGAATTTGGGTAGCGTATGTGCGTAATAAGATCTTTTCAATTCGGGTGTAAATTTTTGCACTGCAAGAGATATTTGTGCTTGAAGCTGGTCAATAGTAATGGGTTCGGATTGCGATGAAATGTAGTTGTCCATGTAGTTTTTCACCTGGTCTGTGTTGGTCCTGTTTAAGTTAAGTTTATTGCTTGTGTTCATTGGAGTCTGGGGAGTGTGTTGGATTTGGTTTAAGTCAATATTGAATGTGATGGACAGATGGTCTGATCCCAGTTCGTTGGTTAGGTTTATGTTTTTAACGTTGTCTGTAAGGTTCTTCGTGTGTAGTAGTATGTCAGGTGTGGAGTCAGGGTTTTGTGGCATAAGGAAGGTGGGTGGTGTGTGTCGTTGTTCGAAGTCGGAATTCTCTAGGAAGTTTTTGAGTTTCTGTTTTTTTCGTCGGTTGATGTTGAAATCTCCCACGATCAAGGCATGTTTGTATAGGCTGGCCTTGGTAAAGATGTTTGGTTCGATGTCGGAGCAGGGGTGAATATATACCACGAATATGTGGATTTTTTCAGTCGAGAAAGGAAGTGTGAAGTGAATGCATTCGTTTAGGTTGTTATTGAGTACTGGAGGGTTTGCCTTGCCCATCCTAAGTGTTGGCTTGCATAATGCTATCGCCCCTCCCCTAGCGTTGGACCTTTGGTATCCGTGTTTAGTAATGTGTGTCCAGTCACGATAGCTTATTGTTTGGTCTGTCTTGGTTTTAGTTTCAACTAGTAGGCAACCGTCCATGTCCTTTTGTTCGATGTAATTGTATAGTGTGTGTTTTTTTGGGTTAGTCCGTTGATGTTGGAGTATATTAGTTTATGAGTCATTGTTGTATGTTCGTTGTTGTCTATCTGATGTGGCTGATGGGATCAGTTGGAGAAGGTGAGTTGGGATTATTTAGGTCGAACATAAGTATATACATTTGATTTCCGAAAAAAACTACGGTCGTATCGATCTTAAAGTCCTCTATGAATCGGTGTCTTAATTTTTTGAGTAGTTCTTCGCGGTTTACCTCACTATTTTTATTGATGCTGTTTTTGTACTTATTAATTATGAAGTCGTGCGTTGTTATTGGGACGTGGATTCGGCTATCCGCAGTTTTTGTTAATGGGAGTTGGGCTGTGGTTTTGTTAGCGCTTTTGATTCTTACATTTGGGATGTCTTGTATCGGCGCCGTGGGTCTGCGGGGGCACTTAGTGCTCCATGCAGCGTGTTCCTCGGATCCGCATGCTGTACATTTTGGTGGCAGTGGAGACTTACATTGATGTGAGTTGTGAGGTCCCAGACATTTGTTACATTTCACCCCATTCGGGCATTTCTCGGTGGTGTGGTCATACTTGGAGCATTTCCCCCATGGCGCAGGGATAGGGTTAGGAGGCTTGCTTTCAGTAATTCGATAAGATCTATTGAAGCAGAAGATACGTCGTTCAGCCATAAGTTTCTCGTATGTTCCCTGGTCACCCGTGATCAGACGAAGCATGAGCGTCGGCACCCCTCTCGCTCGTGATATTATCCGTTTGCAATATCTAACTTGCAGTCCCATTCTTTTTAATTGATTGTGGAACATTTCATCCGTAATTTCAGCTTCCACGCCCGTCACCACCGCCGAATAGGTTGGAGTAATTATTTTGGGTAGAGATGAGTTTGTTATGGTTTGTTTGTTGTCTTCTAGCCTGTAAAAGGCTGTGATTAACTCTTGGCTCAGAAGTGTCCTAAGAGTAGCTGTGGTGGCATCGCTGTTGTTGGTTTTAAGCAGGTATTGATTTTCTTGTTTGATTATTACGTCTTTGTTATTTGGGTTGTGTTGTTCCCATATTGTTGCCAGCTTAATGCGTGATGTATTTGAGGGGGTGGTTATGGCGAATGTGTGTTGGTATCTTATAAACCCAGGTTTCTGGGTAGCTGTTGTTGGTTGGGAGGTTGTTGGTTGTTGGGTTGATGTTGAAGGTCTGTTGGGTATTGTTGTATGTGTAGGATCGACTTCAGTGTGAACTTTCTTTGATCGGTTGTCAGTTTGACTGTCCTGCCTTTTGGGTCTACCCCTTTTTTTTCTGCTGTGTGGTGTTACAAACCCGTCCATGTCAAGCTGGGAGGGGCCTTCTGATTCAGAGGTTCCCTCTGTCTCCATGCCCCCAACTATCACTTTGGCCGATGAATTTTTGTGTATTTTTATGTTTTTTCCTGTTTTGCGCTCTACGCTGATAAGAATGTTTATTTTATTCGCACCAGACACGTCTTGACTGTATTAAGGCTCGCTCGGTTCTGAATAATTAAGTTTTTTTTTAAATCATGCAATTTTTAAAACTTTGTTATGAAGGACTTAAACTGGAGTAAATCGAAATTCATACCAAACCTTAGATATGAGACGTATTTTATGCCAGAATTATTAAAATTGAAATATCTCATACAGTGCGTCCAAAAAATAACATGAAAATTGTATTCTTTTTGAAAGGAAATAACTTGCTTAATTTAAATAGAACATCCCATATTTTATTACTCGAAATAAGAGATAAAAATATGACTAATCAAAAATCGTTACACCTTCATGTACCTAAATTACAGGTTTTCTTCGAAAAATAAAATTTAAGAAAAGGTAGCAAAATTAATAACCGCACTATCTATTTTTATTTAATATAAAAGAATTTCTTTTAATAAACACTTAATTATAAATAATTTTCAATATATCCTCCATTCTGATCAATGCAAGCTTGAAGTCGAGTAACATTTCCACGACAAACATTTTCCAGAATATCCCTATTTGCTCTAATAGAGTCAAAAACATAGCGGATTCTGATTTTCATATTGTCTCTTGTTGTTAACTATGTTACTCGACTTCAAGCTTGCATTGATCAGAATGGAGGTTATATTGAAAATTGTTTGTAATTAAGTGTTTATTAAAAGAAATTCTTTTATATTAAATAAAAATAGATAGTGCGGTTATTAATTTTGCTACCTTTTCTTAAATTTTATTTTTCGAAGAAAACCTGTACATTTAGGTACTGGAAGGTGTAACAATTTTTGATTAGTCATATGTTTATCTCTTATTTCGAGTAATAAAATATGGGGTGTTCTATTTAAATTAAGCAAGTTATTTCCTTTCAAAAAGAATACAATTTTCATGTTATTTTTTGGACGCACTGTATGAGATATTTCAATTTTAATAATTCTGGCATAAAATACGTCTCATATCTAAGGTTTGGTATGAATTTCGATTTACTCCAGTTTAAGTCCTTCATAACAAAGTTTTAAAAATTGCATGATTTAAAAAAAAAACTTAATTATTTCGAAATCCTTAAGATTTGGGACAAGTAAACCTTAATGAAGCTTACATTTATTTTTCTCAAGAAATCTAAAACGATATTAATACATGGGGCGTCCTATTTAAAAAAACATAACTTTGATATTTTTCACTTATTTAGAACACCCTGTATAAAACGAAAACAATTTTAGAATGTGCCCATAATCGAGTTCTATATAACGCAAAAAAAAGAAATTCAAAATATTAAATTGTTTAGCCGTAATCTTCCGAGACCGCACTAAATGACCACCCTGTATATATATTTTATTATAAATCCATATAAATCCTCCCTTGTTAAGTGTGAGAAAATAGGGTTCGCATATTTTCGAGCTGTGGGACTTGTAGGGTCATTTTTACATTGTGTGGATTTCTTCTTATAGTAATAATAAGTAAGTAGCGCTAAAATACCAAACACAACGAGGATAACAATAAGAGAACTTATAGATAAGCTGATGGTAATGGTATCGAAGTCCTTGAGATGGTGTACAGTTAGTTTTTGAGCCTGATTTAGATCAGTGTGAATATTTTCTAGATCAAGGTTGTGCAATTGTAGGGGATTGAATCTTGCTTTTAAATCATCTTTGATATTTACTGGGGGTAACTTTAAGCGTAAATTAATTGTGTCAGGCTTTTGAGTTTCGAAAAGTTTATCTATTTTTGTGGAGCATTCTAAGGGAATATGATCAAGGAGACTTCATTAATGGTTTCGACAGTATGTTGATTAGGGCATTGGAATTCCACAATTGCTCGAGGGGTTGGAACTATTATGAGGGAGTTATCTGATAATTTAAGAAGTGGCGTTTTGGTATAAGTATTATAATTGGGATCATGGGACAATGGTTGGTGAGATTAAGGGTATCCATGATACATTGTTCATGAGTTTGAAGTAGATTTTCGTCGCATAGGGCTATGCGATCTGTCTTGGGGCAGTTTTCTTTAAGGTTGAATGATTTGGTTTCCGATTTCAGTAAAATGGGGTTGGTTATGGTCATTACGTAGTTGTGAAGGAGAATTGAATAGTCTGTAGAGGGTATACGGTTTTCCCGAGATTAAAGGAATGCGTATGTGGAATATCACGAGGTCTTTGTGGATGGTGACTGCAGCGTGAGCTACATCATAATAGCTAAGTGTATTGCTGAAAGGGATTCTGCGTTTGGGTTTTAGGTGATTTAGGATTGACTGTAGTTTGTTGTATTTTAGTATGCTATGATGTAGGGTATTGATTTTGGTAAAGTCGATTGCTGTTTGAATATTGCTGCAAATATTGTCGATAATATGAATGTTGTTGTCCAGGTTGTCTAGTAAGAGTGTAAAATAAATAGCTTCTGACGTGGATTGTTCTAATTGCGTAAGGTCATGGATTCGCGTTTGCGACTGTTGTTGGTTTCCTTTGATAACGTTTAGCTGATAGTCGACGTCTACGGTTAATTTTTTTACCATTGTCTGGGTCATGGAAATGTCTTGCCGTAAAGTTTCTTGATTTTTCTGTAGGATTTCGATATAGTTATCATAGCGTTTGCCATCATCCGCATCTAGGGTTCCGAATAGATACTTGTGGGCATTACCGACTATGTCGATTAGACCTCTTTTGGTTCTTTTAAGGGATATCGAGTAATGTTTCACGAATGATTTAACGGTGTTTATTCGTACGAACGGGTTGTTGAGCCTTGCCCTTAAGAGAGTGCTGTGTGTTGCATTAAAGGTACTCAGCGTAAAATTTAGCTTAATGAGCGTTTGTTCCGTTGACCTTAAGCAGTTACGTATGTTTGTCAGGTTAATGTGGTAGTAGTCGTGGTGAAGGTCGTCTATGATGTAACTGGGTCTTTCTTCTACCGGTACTAGAGGGTTGAAAATTTTCTCAATCTTATACTGGGCACTAACTAGGAGCTGCAGAAGTGCTGGGACGAGGTTCATCTTTTCTCGTAGTTTTCTGAAATTTTGGTTTATTTTTAATGTCTTGGATGTCTTAGGTTACGAAATGTTGTTAATCGGTATTTGGGTTGTAGTTTGACGGGGGTAGCCATCAGTTGTTTGGTAGCTTCTGGGATTTCTGGTTCGTTTCGTCGTTCTTTCTTAAGTTTCCCGAGGACTTGTGCTTTATTGACATTAATTTTCTTATTAATTGTTTCATTCAGTTCTTTGAAGATTTTAGATAATTCATGTACGTAATCAGTTTGAATCTGGTTAAGGCTTTTTTCGAAGTTGAGCTGGTAGTCTAGATTTCCTTTTATAATTTGAAATGGGGTAAAATAATGAGATGAATGTATATTATTGTTGTAGTTTAGAATGGCAAGATTCACAAGGTCTGGTATGGGTTTTGAACGGTGACTATCTTTGAGGGCGACGAGGCTTTCTTTTAGAGTAAAGTGAAACCTCTCGATGGGCGAGTTTGAATTGGGATTATATGACGTCGTATAGTGTAATTCAATTTGGTACGTTTTGCATAATTCCTAGATTAGGTGATTTTTAAAGGTTCCCGCTTTGTCTGTTGTTGTTTTCGAAGGGGTGCCGTGGTGTGAAAAGAATTTTATTAAATTTAAACAGACTTTTACTGTTGTTTCGTTGACAGGATAAGCGACTGCGAATTTTGAGAAATTATAATGGTTAAGTATTTTTGATGCCTGACAGAGTATGTATCCATATACAGATGTTCAAAGGGTTTGTTTCCTGTGGGGGTTGGTTTGAATATTACTTTATGTAGATGACGGTCGTACTTCGACTTCTGACAGGTTTCACAGGTACTTATGAAATTTATGACGTCTCTTTAAAGGCTAGGCTAATAATAGAATTGCTTAATGTTTTTTATGTTTTCCGTAATTCCTCTATGTGGGGTTTTCGTGGTGTGATATCGCTCGATTATTTCGCGCTGGTCGTCGGAATCGGAAACCTCTTCTAATAAGGTAATGAAATAACTAGATTATAAGCGTTATTCTTGAAGGTTTCTTGGAATACTCGAACTACTAATGGTTCTAGTTCCTTTTTTGAGAAATAAAGACAATAAGTATCGGGTGGAAGTTGTTCGATCAGAATTTTTTGAATGTCCTTTGTTATTGGTGTTTCACTAATGAATATTGTTGTTCGTTTTTTTGTGTCAAGTAACATCTGTGTGATTTTATATGGTTTTTCCTTAGTGGCCCATTTAAAGACTAGTTGATTTTTGAAGCTGTTAACGCTTTTGTTGACATATGGGGCACCTATAATTGGATTCTCTTGGGATGTGTGTACCGTTTCCGTGTGTATAGTGTTTTCCTTTAAATTTGTTATGATTGATTTATCACCGTGGTTGGTGTCTTCTGCTGTAATGGTACTTGACCCAGTGATTTTTATGTCTGGTTGAGTTACGTTTTTTCTTGGAGGTTGAATCTGTACGTCCGATATAATTTTGATTTTTGGATGGGGGAGTTGGTGTTGTCTTTTTGGGATTTTCGAACAAGTTTTCCTGTGTTTCAAAGAAGTGCTTAATACGATCGTGCCATAGGTATTGGTCTTCATTGTTTTTTTTTCTTCAGCTGTGGCGGACACGTGTGTCAAAGGGGCCTTTACTTCGACGGGGTTTAATTCTCTAGGTGGTCTAAAGAGTACATCGGTGTTGGAATTTTTTATTCCTTTTTTATACTGAACGGTATACTCAAATTTCTGTAGTTTTAATTTCCATCTTAACAATTTTGAGTTGGGCTCCTTGAAGGAGAATAACCATTGCAACGGTTTGTGGTCGGTAACTACTTTAAATTTTCGTCCGAATAAATAGGGTCGAAAATATTTAGTAGTCCAAACAATGGCAAGAAGTTCCTTTTCTATCGTCGAATAGTTACATTCGGCTGTGTTTAGGGTTCTGCTTGCATAGGCGATGGGCAGGTTTTGACCTACGGTCCCTTGGGATAGTATCGCGCCAATTGCGTAATCAGAAGCATCAGTCGTTAGTATGAAAGGTTTGGTAAAATCAGGGTATTGCAAGATTGGGTCATTTGTAAGAAGTGTTTTACAGAGGTCGAATGCGTTCATGAATTGCTGGTCGCGTACGATTTTGGTGTTTTTCTTCAGGCACTAAGTTAAAGGCTTTGTGATTTTGACGAAATTGTTAATAAATTTTCTGTAGTATCCTACTAGTTCGAGAAATGCCTTTATTTCCTTTGGTGTTTTAGGGGTCCTGAAGTTTTTCACGGCATCTATTTTCTTTGGGTTTTGGTTTGATGTCTTCTGGTGTGACGACGTGTCCTAGGAATTCTACATTCTTTTTGAGGAATTTTGACTTATCTCGCTGAATTTTCATGTTGCAAGAATCTAAACGGTCCAAAATTGCTTTTAGGGAGTTCAAATGTTCCTGGAGGCTTGTTGAATATACGGTGATGTCGTCTATATAGACGAGGCATATCTTTTCTTGCAGTCCCCTCAACACATTATCCATGGCACGTTGGAATGTGGAGGGTGAGTTTTTGAGCCCGAACGGCATTCGAGTGTACTCGAAATGACCGTGCTCTACGTTAAAAGCTGTTTTCTCAATACTCTTCAGATCCTTCTTGATCTGATGGAATCCGCTAGCTAAGTCCAAGGTGGTGAAATACTGACAACGGCCTAACTTGCATAGGATATCCGTGATATTGGGCAAGGGGTACCGGTCGTCTATCGTTTTGTCATTCAACTTGCGGTAATCAATAACGATCCTCCATTTTCGCTGTCCTGATGCATCCAATTTCTTTGGGACTATCCTGACAGGGGAGCCCCAAGGGGGGCTTAATGGCTAGATAATTCCATTTGTTAGCATTTGCTCAATCTGCCTGTTGATCTGTTCCTTGCGGACGTAGGGATATCGGTAATTTTTCATATGAACTGGGACTTCGTCAGAGGTTTTTATGATGTGTTTCATCTGGTTTGAGAAGGTCAGGGGTTCTCCTGGTTTTTATAAGACCTGTTCGTAGGCCTGGAGTAATTTAAAGAGTTGTGTTCGTTCCTCTGAATTTAGATGATCATGTATTAAGGGTTTTAGGTCTGTATGAACGGGGTTGAATATTTTTTTCTCAGTGTTTGTTGGGTTATGAGGATAAAAGAAAACACTAATTCTTAATGATTTTCTATTTTCTGATATGCGCGGTCCGATAGAGTTTAAGAGTGTCTTATTATATCAGGACGTAGAAAAGGAATGAATAGAATAATTAAGCATCGCTCTAAAAACACATACGTCGAACCTGTGTGTTTACATATCATCCCAAAAAGTCTAGACCAAACACATCTATCGAATAGCTTATGTGTCTGATGGAAGTCATACCTTCATTAATTTTGCCTTATGAAAGAAAGCATTATCCAACAGTGTTGTTGTTAAATTTTAGTATTTCAAAGTTATTAATCTCGATTGCTTCCAAAAGTGTATTTGCTCTATTACAATCGCTTTATCTGTGTGATTGCAACGTCTATCGTATAAGATTGATCCTGAATTGTTACTAATATGGGTTTGATTTCGATCTCCTTGTTCCAATAGTGATTTGTTAATCAGGTTGTGTCATCAGGTAGTTTAGTCTTAAGGTTTCTAGTCTAGGTTTCTTTGTACTATCCGTGGAGGAATTTCTATTTTGTATTGTTCGAAGTCTTGTCTGTATTGGAAGGGTATTTGTATGTGCTTGTTTTTTAGTAATTGGTTCCTTAGAGCAATATTAAGGATGAGTTTGCATAAATCTTTGATGCCTAAAATTCTATCGAAGAACTCATGAAAGGGGTACAGAATGAAGTTAATGGGGGTAGATATTCCAAGATTTAAAAGTAGGGGAATGTTGGCTTTACTAGTTGCCTTTTTTGTTCCTGCACATGTTTGCAGTGTGCTGACATAAGGTACGATTGTTTCGGGAAATAATGATTCTGTTAAGAAAGGTCGAAGTAGAGATGCGTGGGATCCAGTGTCTATTAGTAGTTTAATTTGGTAACCGGGAATTTCAATATAGGGAAGTTGATTGGTTTGGAAACTATTGATGTTTATCCATGGGGATTTGGATCTGAGGCTGTTTGAAAATTTTCGAGGTATTCAAGTAAATCAGGAGATTCTTCGGAAGGGTCATCGTCTTCTGGGGCAAACGCATTGTCATATTACAGTGAAAAATCAGGGGTTTCTGAAGAGGTAGTTTCTTTTTCTAGGTGAGTTAATTCTTGGAATGTATATTTTGGTTGTGATTGTTGCTAAAAGGGTTGTCGAAATTGACGTTGATATAGATTCCCTTGGAATTTGTTTTGTACAAAGCTTTTGTGAGTTTGGGGTATTGCTGTACTGACTCCGGACATTGGTTGGGGTTATTGTTTGTTAGGGTACGAATTTTAATGTGTAAATTGATTTCGTGAAGTGATTTTAGGATATTGACTTGATCGTGCTGTTGGTTTCTGAAGGTTTTGTTCATTGCTCCTATTTATCGGTCTTTGTAAGTTGCCAAAGAAGTTAGGTGAAGAATTTAGGGCTCGTTCTCGAATGATTCTGGACATATGTGGTTTTAAAATTATTCTGACTTGTTAATATTTTATGAAATATTAACAAGTCATCTCGAACTATGGTGTTTAAGTTCTGTGGGTTTTACACGATTAGTAAGGTTCTTAGCTCGTCAGGGATATTAGCTAATAAATTTTGTGTGGCAGTCAACTCATTTTGTGAAATGAGTATCTTTTTTGCTTCGTTATTTTGAATTTCGGAACAAATCTTGGTATTTATCTTGGTCATTAATGCCTTTAACCGTTGAATGTAATCCTGAATGGATGAATTCTTTCTTGTTAAAAAGATTAGTTGCTTAGACATATGTAAATTCAAGTTACAGGATCACTGAATGTTTGCTGAAGTGCTTGCTTGATTTTTTCCTAAGTTTGGAGATCTGGTCTAGTTAGGAGAAAATTTTCAGCTGATTATATGATTTTTGATGTAATAGCAAGAATCACATATTCTTGTTGCGATGGATCGGTGTTAAAATATCGACTATTAAATGTCGATATTTGTGTGATAAAGGACTCCAGCCTTGAAGGGGTCCCATCTAATATTTTTAAAAGACCTACGGTTGTTCTCAAGATTTCGGCCATTTTTACTATTAATAAATTGCTAATACTAGGTCGTGGACTTGTTTCAGTATACAATTGGGCAATATAAGTTTCGGGGTTCAAGCTGTTACTTCCACTCGAATTGGTTCGTATCCTAGGATACGTTATGTCTCCCAATATCTGTTTTAAAAAATTTTCCATTCAACTTAACTAACAGAATTCTGATCATAAATTACTAACTTTCGGAATAGCACAACTTGTAAACTAACTTACGGTATAGTAATATGTCTTGTTCTATTTCAAGCGGTGCCTTGGCTAATAGGTAGACTGATTAGTTGGGGTGCCGCTTGTAGTGGATACTAGCTAGGCCACTATATCCGACTGACAGCTTCGTTGATGATTTTCAAAAGCGAATGCTGCTCAGGAGTCCTTGGTCCTTCTAGACTGCTCCTTTCTAAACCGTTGAAACGGAGGGTGTCTCGGTGGTGGTGTTGAATTATATGCACTAACACACTTTTAAAATACACCCGAAAGGATCCTACCAACTGCGCCAATTTTATTAACTTTTTTATTTTAAGTTAAAAAAAAAACTTTATTTATTTCGAAAATACAAGATCATAAGTTTATGCAGCACTTGAAAGCAGAGACTAAAATGACTGATTATGCTAATCGGGATACTCCTTATATAATTAAAAAGTAGCTGACCTAAACTTAAAGCTAGAAGAATGGCTATTACATGTGTGGCTCGTGTTATTATTATTTTAACTCCACGTGTAAGTGGCCATATAAATGAATCTCCCAACGAATAATACACAACAAATACACAACCACTACCAATGGTTTTCTTGTACTTTTAGATTTGTTTTTTGGAAACTAGAAATTTTATTTTGCTTCAATTCTGAAACTTTAAAATAGAACGAAACAAATCGCGCATCTCCGCCGAAATAAGAAATTAAGGGCGATTAATGAAATAAAAAAATTATCACGGAATTAACATAGCACGGCACACATACAACAAATAAATAAAAATGCCGACAATATCATCCTCAATTGCTTCGAAGACACCATCGAGCGTTTTTTTTTATAACTGTTTTTTGTTAATTATTTAACATATTTCAAGTTAAAAATCGGGTATTGAAAAATTCGATTAAAAAAATATATTTATTTGCAAACGAAGACCAAGCTACAACTGACTATGTACTAAATAATTTGAATAAAGTTAACTTTATCGAGTATAATTTGGGTTCCCAGCGAAATGCAAGTTAGCAGTTTTATGGGAACCGGCGTCAGTTTTTTACTCTTCAATATTGCTCAAAACGAAAACGTCGAAAACTTTGTTTTCGTTCATACAATTGTACAATTGTAAATCGCCTTCGCCAAGTTGAGCGCCGCCACCTACGACCAAAGAAAAATTAAGCAAACGTAATCCTTGTGATCAATAACATCGTTTACGAGGTTTAGAAGATAGCAATAGTGTGGGACCCACAGCAGCAATGGAACCATCCTAGCTTAGGATTTTTAATTTACTTTTGGCCACCAGTGTAGATCGGTGGATAGGTTCGAATATACATAATCCAAATTTATTCTGCAATGTCTTTTTTAAAATTATTTTGCAAATTTTCGTCATTTTTTAAAATATCGGCCTTAGGTGATTTTATACGAAATAATTTCATTAGTCAATTCAATTAAGTTAATTTCTTTTAACTACAACTATTTGCGGTTTTCAGAGACATTTTTTAAAACGAAGTAGACAAATTAACGTTTTCAAATAATCCTGTTCCAATTTATTCTTATGTTTTAAATAAAAGTTTCTCCAACGTACACTCTTTTTAAACGATACAAAGTAAAAGAATCTATACCAGTAATAACATAAGTAGGGGGTTTTGCTTTTAACACGACACAAAGCTCAAAAAACAATGCAATATTTTTATATAACATTTTTTCGAAATTTCAAAAACAACCGAAATATGTGCCTAAAGGAAGTTATAATAAGTAATACAAGTTTAGCTGCTACTCATTCCGGGACTGGGACTGGCTACAAAAGGTGTTCGAAATTGTCTCCATTGGTCTCATTTGCAAAAACATTAAATGTTTTTTGCGTTTTTGCAATAATAGCTGATAATTTTTTGTGGGGCATTTTATTTCTTTTACTTTGAATTACTCTTCTATGCAGGAACGAATTTACATTTTATACAAAAACGTATTAAAACTCATCTGGGCATATTTCGTGTTTTTTTGAGATTTTGAAAAAATGTCACATAAAAATATTACAGTTTTTTTAGATCTACGTCGTGTTAAAAGGAAAATCCGTACTTACGTTATACTTCGTATATTATGACAAAATTATAGTTCACAAAACTAACAACAAAACGAAACATTCTTTTGCTCTTAATTCGTTTTTCACAAGGAGATAAGCGAGATTGAATTTAAACAATTATTAATTATTTTAAAACTTAGCGTTAGTTCTCGTTTAAACAATACTACTATTAATTAATTTTATTTTCAAAACGATATCATCCTCCTTTGGCTATTATATCAAAAATCAAGGGACTTTGCATAAGGATAAATAGGGTTACATAGATTCGAAACTAATGTATCTACAGTATCGGACAAAATTAGAGCAACTTTAGAAATTTAATTTTAAATTGACATTGTTTCTTTAAAAATAAGATTTGTTATTATCAGTAATATGTTTATAGTCTATTATAATTTACATCTGAGATTCAATGTTTAAAAAGCACATTTTAGAGGAGAAGGAAAAAGAAAACCTTTTACCATCACAATTGGAACGACAAAATTAAAGTAACTTAAAAATTATTTGAATGAATATTATATTATATATATATACCATTAATATTTAGTCCAATACCCCTTGTTTTGAAGAACTAGCCCACACCTTTTTGGCATTGAAGAAATTAAATTTGAAATGATGTCAGGATCAATAGTCTTCCAGGCGTTCTCTATTTCTTCAAATAAATTATCCTGATTGGTAATATTTTTTCCTCGGATTTTGTTATTTGTGACCTCCCAAAGGTTCTCAATGGGATTTAAGTCCGGAGATTGGGCTGGCCATTTCATTGCCTCGACTTTCTTCTCCACGAATCAAGCTTTTACTATTTTCGCAGTATGCTTAGGATCGTTGTCGTGCTGGTAGACAAACTTAAGGAGCATTTCCCATTCGGCATATGGATACATAATATTCTCTAGTATATAATGATAATTAAATCTATCCATTTTGTCTTTAATTCTATAAAGTGGACCAGTTCCGTAAGCAGAGAAACAACCGCAAACCATAATATTTCCTCCTCTGTGTTTAATGGTAGTTTTTACGTACTTTGGATTAAGTCTTTGGCCATTTGGGCGACCTACCCATTGAGCTCCATCACTTCCATAGATGAAAAACTTGGATTCATCGGAAAATAATACTTTCTTCCACTGTTAAGGAGTCCAATCTCGGTGATAGGTGGCGAACAACATCCTGGCCTCTCTATTTTTTAGTGAAAGATGTGGTTTTTTGGCAGGTTTCCTTCCTTTTAAACCACGTTCTGTCAATCGACGTTGAACTGTTCTGGAAAAAACACTAACTTCTGCTTGTGCAATAATCCGGCGAGCTGACATTTCAGGATTTTTTTTACTTAGCCTTATAAGACGCCTGTCTAACTTCTCTGTCGTTTTTCCTTTCCGACCACCTCGTTTTAAATTCGTTACGACACCACGGTCAGTGAATCTCCTGATAGTTTTTGATATAACATAATTTTTTATGCCAAAAACTTCCGATATAAGTTTTTGCGATTTCGCACTCTTATATGCACTAATAATTTTTTGTTTTAGATCAACTGAATAGTGAACACCACGAGGCATAATCGTAGATATTATTTGTTTAAAAGACCACAGGAAAGTCAGAAATACAAAATATTTAAACATTGGTTGCTCTTATTTTGTCGCAAAGAATTTTAGATCAAAACAATTTTTTAATTTTTTTATTCTCAATAACAATTTAAACTATTTATAGCAAATGTATTTTACACTAACTACTTTAAGCTTAATATTTATGATAAAATATTTCATGATTTTTTAGAGAGCTTAAATTTAGAAGAATATTTCAAAAGTTGCTCTAATTTTGTCAGATACTGTATGTCCGTTCGAAAATTTTTTATCTCTCCACTAAGCACCAGGGTGTTTGCTAGGAAGTAGTAGTGCAGGATACGGAACGGGATACGAACGGAGTTTATTCTGAATCGATTTAAAATCAATGGTACTCGTACAGATACCCAGTGTGTGGTACAGGTTTTGGCGATAATTGAGTTTTTTAATTGATCGTCCCGTTATCATTCAAAAATTATCGAAGTGCAGAGGAACAAGCCCTTTTATGACAAAATTGTAGCAAACGTTTTTTTTATGACGTACGAACACATTGTTTAAATAATTTACGCCATAAAATCTAAAAAGGCTTCGTTATTTACGGAGAACTTTGAAAACACGATTTCCCTAGTTAGAAATACAACAGAGGAATCAAATTCAAACGTGGATTTTATTCAAATTTGTATAATTTGCACTAAATAATACTCCACGGGTGGGGGTACTTTTTTTTTTTTTTAATGAGGAAAATCTTCAAAAGACTCCCATCCGATCTTGTTTGGAACGGCGTGTGGGACTCGCTACTGAGAGCGCTAACCCACTAAAAACCTCGTTGATCCTCGTTAACCCCCCTTGTGCCGGTACTGTCCCTGAGGGATATGCTTCGCGCACAAGGAGAGCTTCGGTGTATTTTGATCTGGCGAATTAGCACGTATTTCTTTTGCCCATATCTGGCTTAAGTTTAAAGTGAAGAGGCATTGTTTACACTACCAAGGATTGGTTTTCCTAGAGAAAACTGTGTTAACAGCAGGAGGGAGGATCGCGGCGGAATTTTTTTTTTCCATCCAGTCCATTTGTGTGCCGTTGTGGGAGCGAACTATCATTGCGGTAGTAGAAATTAAAAATTTAAGGGAACCAAATTTAAAGAAAACTAAACTGAGAGGAGAGGAAATCTGTAATAGATTTAACCCCTGGACGGCAGATGGCGACTCAGAAGCCATGTAGGAAACTGTAAAATGAATGGGGGGAGAAATCTGTAATAGATTAAACCCCTGGACGGCAGATGGCGACTCTGGAACCATGTAGGAAACTAAAATGAATGGGGTAGAAATCTGTAATAGATTAAACCCCTGGACGGCAGATGGCGACTCGGGAGCCATGTAGGAAACTGTAAAATGAATGGGGAAGAAATCTAATAGTTTCAACCCCTGGACGGCAGATGGCGACTTGGGAACCATGTAGGAAACTGTAAATGAAAGGGGAAGAAAACTGTAATAGTTTTAACGGGTGGGGGTACTGCAAAATAATTATTTATTACGATTGAAACGAGAACCTACCACCATTTTCAACCGTCCACACATGGTGTGGTGAATTTTATTTCTCATTGACCCGTCGCCCATCGGCACGGAACAGTAATTCTATTAATTCTGGCGATCGTAGGTTCTCCATTTCGAATCTCGTCCCGTTCACACATATATAAGCAGGGACGACTTCCAGCGAATACACACGAATATATACGAATATACACGCAGGTAAGAAGCTATAAAAAGAAAGAAAATCTAAAAACCTCGAATATCCGGAAACATAATAAATGGCTCGTTTAAGTTTTGGCGAATGCGCCGGGAGGTGGTACTTAAAAGTATTAAAATGAAGAGTTCCTAAAATATTTCTCTATTGACATTTTCTAACAACAGAAAGAGACGAATTTAAGGAAGTTCATAAGATATTTGAATAAACACAGATTCAAGCGTTCAGATAAAATCATCGACTTTTGAACTTGACTCATTGCCATACTACAAATTAGGAAAATCACATTAGATTATATTGTACATTTTTCGAGATGAAAAGGCTTGTCAAATTTCGTTCCAAAGCAGCAGCAGTATAATTTTATGAATAAGAAAAGTCGCAACCTTTTCGTCCGACACCATATCAATTTATAACGACCTCCTCTGGTATACCACCCAACGTAGTATCCCACACTACCACCTACCTAAATACGTCGTACATTAGATAAAAATATATATATTGTAAAACTGGCTCGTACAACACGCTCGATTAAAAGATTTGACAGTCAGTCATTTTGGAAGCACTCCGTATAAACATTTATATGCATATTAACATAAGTCACATAAAGGATGTTCTTTTTTTTTAAGAATGGTAAAAAGTTTAAGGAGAATCGGGAAAAGCGAAATTAAACTTCAACATCTCGCAAGTAAAAGTGGAAGTAACTTAAGTCGTGCTTTTACAAGAAGTTTTTATCTCAAAATAAGTTCAAGATTAACCGATTTGATTTTTTACCATCTAACACAAAAAGGAGCACCCCGAGTATTAATTAAAATTATTAATCGATCACTTTGGCAATTTATATATTTTTTATATATCAAAGCAATCAGTCAAATCTTCGAACAAAGTGTTCTGCAAGCCATAGTTTAGATTAATCATTATCCGGGTTAATCATTGTCCAGGTTAAGCATTGTTCATGTTAGTCATTATTCGTGGTAGCCACACGTATGTATATAGAGGGTTCGCCATTTATATCTGTTCTCGGTCACGCCATTCGACGAAGTTTCGATTTACTTAATTTGGAAAACGAATACATAAAACTGTTAATTTAAACACCAGTTGATCCAAAAAGAGTTTATTATATTTTAAGTTCTGGTTACATGAAGCGGTAAAAATGAACTGACTAACACTAATGTCTTATGATTAAAAAGGCAATCGGCGATGCTGACTCTGATTATTATTCGTCGTCTAAGAGAATTGACTCTAAGCAGAATCAGCGTGGAATAACAAGAATAAATCACGCCAAATAGCGATTAGATATGAAAATAAAGGCTCAAATATTTTCTTAATCTAATTCCATTTTAACAAAAACAAATTTTATATCGATAAAAGCATTTGCCACATCAAAGTAATTTCTCGAAAAATGCAGACTTGGAAAGAAAGATCACAAAACTGGTGTTTCTTGAACTTTTGAAATTCGTTTTTGTAAACTGATAAATGAAAGTCAGAGGTAATCGAAAACTTTAAAACATTCTTGTAATCCACCATACTTTTTTTTTGCACCAGATGGCAAATTTTCAAGTAGCCGCAACTCATTGTTTTTATTTTAATTTACTCACGATTTTTCCCAAACATTTGTAAAGTCGTTTTTAATTCTGTGTCGATTACCAATGACATCTTTTCATTTGATATTCACAGCCAAGAAGGTATTTACAAAATATCAATTATAACACAGCAGGCATTATTTTATAACCTGACAGATTTATTATAGCAGGCTTTGCTTCTATTTAACAAAAGCACAAGTAACTCGATTTATCGAGTCATTATACATTAATAGTCACCACGTATTCTACTTCGTCGACTTTTATCTAAAATGATTTTTTTACAAAACTCATTATTTTTTGAGTTCTGAAGGTTCATTATAGAGGATAACTTCTAAAACCGTAATGTTTGGAAAAAAATGTCATTGCAAATCGGCAGAGAATTAAATATTACATTAGAAAGACATAAAAAAAATTATGGGTTGCCATTTAAAAAAGTAGGAATTTATGCCGTTCAGCGAAAGCCGAACACCCCACATTAACGAAAATATTATTAAATCACACAGCTTTCTAACATAAAGAAGTACAATACTAAAGTTTTCATATCGATATTTTGATATTTGATACAAAAATACCAGAAACCGAGCTCGGACTAATGGCGAACTTCGTATACACAGGGTCATAGGCCCATCTCGTTCATTAAAAGATTATTAGGATGTAAATGCAAAATTGATCCAGATTTTGAAAATTGGACATTAAGTTAACTTGAATACAAATTTTCAACTTCGGGTTACTTCCGGTTTGATCAGAAATAGTTGTCCTGGCTTGCCTATTTCAAATAGGGTCTCTAGTATATTAATTTGTTTTTAAATTCTACGTAACATTTTCGGTATAAAGTTTCATTCTTAGATTCCTTATCATTTTTAAAACATTCAATCTCGAATTAGAAACGTGTCTTCGTAACGATCAATTTTCAATTTGTGCAAATATCCACAGATATAGTAAACACGAACGAAACATTTCGCAAAACATCAATACAATACATAATCTTTAGTTTACACTCTTGACAATTATAGATTTTAGTATTGCAGTACCGTTCCTAACATTTATATATATTTTTTGAAGTTGTAAAAGTGAATTTTTTAAAACGAAACATCATTAATCTTAACTTCACACAATCGTAACTAGAAAATTTAATTCTCGATCAAAGCTTATTACCAGAGTTACCCATGTCGTTCCAAATCATGGTTCGAAATAATTAAGTTTTATTATTTGAATTTGGTAATAACTTTGTTTAAAAAAAATAACTTTAATTTGCGATAGGTAACGTATTATTTATTTTTCGAATGTCAACTAGTACTTTCAAACAAAATTGAATTACTTTGAAAATTATTTAGATTATAAAGAGTTTGATGTTGAACGACATTCCTTACTACTGCAATAATAACCTACATAAATAGGAACTAAATGTAAACTCAAGACTGCAGATACAAGTAATTTTGAAATGGATCATTACGGAAGCTTGTTTTTAATACCAGATCAAATATCTAAAAATGGCGAAAGCGCCGGGTTTGGGATATTATACCGAAAAAGAGTAGGTAGGAAATGTATCACTCAGGATCGACAGCTATTTAAAACGTTTAAACCGGAAATGATAGGAAGTTGCAAACATTAAAAGAAAATAGTAAACACAGTAGAAAGAACTTTATTGGACATTTTCAAATTCGTATCACATTTAGATGTCAACAAAGTAAAGGAACGGGACGGGCGAATAATCCTTCCTCGCATAAAGGCCGAATCTTAAGTAGTAGTTTTCTTTTTTTAACACAAATTTTCAGGTCACATTTATTAGAAATCTGAAATATCAAAAACAACCCAAATATGCGTGCCGAGAAGAGTCGAGAAACAACGACTCAAAACTACTTCTTTACGACACCAAAATGGGAAAGGAAAAGCATCCCTTAATTATTCTCTTCCATACTTTTTAGACAAGACGATAAACTTTTATCTATTGCGACATACGAACTATTTTAACTAATACAAGTTTAGACTATTTTCAAAGGGCCAAGTTATATTTATTTTTATGACATGTCGTGTTTTTGTTTTTTTTTTTGTTACACTTATGTTATAAGAACTGACAAGCAGGAACCCTATATCATTTTCTTTACAAAAACTCAAACTTAACGAATTATCGAAACAGTTCCTGTACTTTTTAATTGGTTTTTCAAATTTGAATGAAATGAAACACTTCACAAACTCACTTTAAATATATGTCAGAAAATTGTTTTAAGGGTAATGAAGGAGGGTGAAATAAAGCACAAGTCTTGGCAGTATTTCTTTACTTGCCTGAGATCGGGGGTCGAATGCCCCCCCACACAATGTATCCGAGTCACCCTGGGTGCACCTGTTCTTTTTCACCAGAACCGGCACCCAGGCCTCCACATTCTTCCCACGCTCGCATCCCTGAATCACTCCCTTCACACTTCCATATATTTTTGGCGAGATTATAAACAGGCCCTATTTATCTTTTATCACCGATAATCTATTTAACTATTACAGGCTAAGTCCATTTCTAAAATGTGATAAGACAGTAACAAGTGTTCGTAACATTGTCCTTATGCCTAAGGCCAGGTTATAGCACTATCTTTATGAGACAACATGTATTTTCACACTCACATTAGGCGAATCAATAAACACCCTTGTATCACTTTCTTCATAAAAGCTCACATATATATATTTTTTTTAATTAAAAATTGGGTTTTGGCACCATACGAAACAGCAAGATAAATAAGACAACTTTTACACCTACTAAATATAACTAGAAGAGAATAAAAAACAGGGATGAATATGTCCCATATAGAACTTTAGATTTATATAATAATAATAACAACAACAATAACAATAGAATCACAGCATTTTAGGATTAGTAGGATTTTTGGTGGCTTTTGAGATTTCGGAAAAATATGAAACGTCACATAAAGATTTCTCTTAACTTTTTGAAGTCGACATCGTGACATAAATCGAAAACTCCTATTTAAAAAGGATCTCGTATATACACGGTGTAGTGTCTGGTATTAGTTGGCGAACCTCGGCTAGCCGGAGATATTCGAAAAGTGACTTTTGCAACAATAATTCGGGCGTTTCTTAGCATATTTTAACGAAATTTTGCAGTGACATATAGCTCGATTAAGCTAATGTTTCTTACGATCCAGAGAAAAAAAACATGCGGAGAAACAACGGAAGAAAAAAAATAGGTGCTAAAGTACACGTTTTCCTTCCAACTTTTTCTTTTTTTTCTCGAGTTTTTTTTGTATTGTATGGCTCGCCAACAATGCATTCGGTCATTCGTAGAAATCATTCGTTTCTTTATTTGGATTTCTTCACGATCGTAAATAATTAAGATTTACAGTTTGCTTTAGAAACTATCTCAGTGGTCATTGTTCTCTCTAGTATGTAGGGCTTCAAATGATTTTATTTTTTTATTTTTATTTTTAATTTTAGTGTTAATTTTTTTCATTTTCATTTTGTTTTATTTATGTCGAGAACATAGTTCCAGAATATATACACACCCACACACATATTTTCCAGGTTACTATTACATTTGCCGGGTTAATATTTGGTGAACTTGTACGTGGCATCTACTAACGTTTCGATTTTGAATTCGAACAAAAGTCATTCCGATTTTATTATCAGGAGGACTATTGTGCAGACAATTGAAATAAAATTAAAAAATGTCTTCTGGAAACTACGTTCACGACAAAAATAAAATAAAAAGAAAGAAAGAAAATTAAGTAAGTCACTTACCGGGTATAAACAGTGATGATAAGTCGAAACGTCTACCACAAACCGTAAATATATTTTTTTTAGTAACTAAGAAATCCACATAAAGTAACAGCAAATTTTTGAAAAACTATACTAAACAAATGCATCGCAAAAAGAAAGAAACAGTCTGGGGGAAAACGTAAGTGAATTAACTCGATTTCCGAACTTTTTTTTTATTTTTTAGTCATTGAAAGATACATTATTATCAATAACAACTTAACTAACAAGAAGACAAGCATATTTTTTTTTCCATATTATTCACGTAAAAAAATAACCTCCCATTTTTCTTCATTTTATTTTTCATTTTATTTGTTTTTTTTTTAATTGAGAATTACCTTGCACAAAGGTTATTAACGACAACTTGACTAACGAGAAGACGAGTATTAAATGTTTCTTTAAATTTTTTTTTTTTCATGAAACGGTTTAAAGCTACTCACAGTAAAGGTCACAAGCGATAATACGAGATTATCTAAAATATAGAAGCATCAAGAACAGTCCGGGGTCGGACATTGAAAAAAAACTAGTAGCAAGGACGAGGCAATTCTCACTTTCATATCATTCACTTAAACGAACCACCTTCCATTTTTGTAATTTTTTTTTCTAAATTTTTGGTTTATTAAATACCAGTCGATACGAAAAAGTAAACGATTTATTATAAACTTATAACTACAACGAAAGACTTACTATTAAGTAAGTGGTAATAAGTAATGTTGACTAATATTTGTTTATCAAGTTTATTATAACGAGTTATATTTGTTTAAAGGCTCAAATATCGGTCTCAATTCAATTTAACATTTTTTTTTCACAATTTATTTTTTCAATTTTTTTCTTTTTTAATTGAAATCATAAAACTATGTCACACTGCTAGGCTTCGTTAGGATAAATTAAGAAAAACCCAGTAAATTTAATAGAAGGGTAAGTTCCTTCGGAAGTCAAATTCAAAAATTCAAAAGACACTCGAATAACATTGTCGATTACACAATTCGAAAAGGAACGACAAAGACACTTTAAGTACCAATCCATCAATGGGTATTAGTAGTATTAAGTCACCAATCTATATTTTTAGAACAATCACAACGAAAAAACCCATTACTCCTCTTCCTTTTCTTTTTTGTTCCTAGAGTATCAGTAGTTTCTCATCCCAGGTCATCTTTCCTAATCTCCCCTCTAGTCCTGTTCTGTCCAACCCGGTCGTATTTCACACTTCACACGAAGGGTTCCATTTGTGGTGTACTATCCGCTCGAGAGCCGTCCATTCCGAGAACCCGCACCGACAAGTGACACACGTGTGACAATTGACGAGTGGCGGGGGCGGGATTATCAGAAATCCGTTAGCTTGGAAAAGAAAAAGGGGAACCCCAAGAGATTTACGACTGGGGTTCATGATAAAAGGAGGTTGGTGGCTCGCGAGGGGACAGTACAGGTTGCGCAACCATGGAGTAGCAATATAAATAAATCAGTTAAACAGTATCATCTTGTACTCAGTACCTAAGGCCAGTTTCTTCGTTGGGTTTGAATACTGGCCCTTCCCTACGCTTTTATCCAGTAACGAAATCGTATATTACTCCGTTGGCACCGACTGCGCGTTGCGTTACTCCTCATATCCGATCGGTATACGCAAATCCTTGAAATTCCGACATCCCATTCGCTAATTACCCACTCGCTCGCTTCGCTCCTTGATTTCTTACCTCGCTCCTACACCCTTCTTCTCTCTTCCACTCGCAGTCTCACCGGCGGTATTTTAACCAACATCGCCGCGCCAGGAGTCGTCCTGTATACACATGCCACCCTGATTGCGAGCTATCTATTTGCTCGTTCCAAGATGGCGTTGTACTTTCGGTACGTCAGCTCGGTGTGCCACACCGGAACCGCGTACAACAGGGCCGACGCCGCCGCCGTCACAAGCACTCGCCTCCTTTCAAACATCAGTTCGTTTAAAAATGATTAAAAATTATTCTTTCATTTTTATTCTTTTTTCTTTTTCCATTTTTCATATAGTGGTGCAAATATTATGGTAATATAACTTTCCGTATAAAGAGTAAGAAGTACCGAAGGGACAGTTTAATTAATTATATATGTCGACAATTTAACGTGTTTATAATAAATAGGAAAGAGAAAATATAAAAAGGGACCTGTCGATAAGTGAAGGGCAGGTAATGAGTTTTGTTTGTTTGAAGAATCGGTTGAACTTGAGATGATGGGCAATTGACTGCTTTTAGGGTGCTGAGTTTAGGTTTGGATACAGAAAGAACAAGACTCGGTTTACGAAGTGCGAAGTACGTCCAGATCAGATGGAATGGGGGCCAGGGGGGGAGATCGGGAAAGATAGCTGGGAAAGGGCCGATGTTCCAGATTAACAGTTCTCATTCACGAAGGTTTTAGAAATTTAGATTAGTGACTTTGTACAAACTAGGATTTACAGTGTCGTTGTCTTTCTTTTTTTCAACTTGACAACAAACATGGAAAAGAAAGTGTAATCAATAGGAATATTGTTCTAGAGCTTTGAATTTCTAAATATGGCTAACAAAAGAATCTACTCTTCTATTTCGGGAGGGGCTTGACATACTAATAGCAAGGCACTACGCGATTTGACATATACTATTCATTTTTTAAAATTTTATTTTTATTTATTTTATATAAACATTTTATTTTACTTATTTTTTATTTATCTTGTATCACATTGTTATTAATACATGTTTGTTTAGTGTGTAAGTTTATTTATATTTGTAAAAATTGATTTAGAATATTTTGTGGAACTGTATATATTTCAAAAAATGTAAATTCTACGATCTAGGGATATTTTCATCATTTCTATCAATCCTGAACTTAAAAATCGTCAATTCCGTGAAATCGGCGAGTTTCGTCGAAAATTGGCCGTTAACCATGTTTTGAAGTTATTTCAATAACGTTACGAGCAATTTTGTTCAAATCGTCTCCTTTTAGCAAAATAAGCCTAATGGGGCCTTAAACGACAAACCGGCAACTTGGCTCTCCTAGAACAGTCAGTTTTTGTCCAAATCGTGTAAATCGCACGATTTAGGGCTATTTCTATCAATCCTGGGTTTCAAAATCGTCAATTCCGTGAAATCGGCCAGTTCCGTCGGAAATTGACCTTTAACCATGCTTTGACGTTATTTAAACAACGCCACGAGCAAGTTTGTTCAAATTGTCTCCTTTTAGCAAAATAAGCCTAATGGGACCATAAACGACAAATTGCCAATTCGGCTGTCCTAGAACAGTCACTTTTTGTTCAAATCGTGTAAATCGCACGATTTAGGGCTATTTCCTTCATTTCGATCAATCCCGAGTTTCAAAATCGTCACATCCCTGAAATCGGCGACTTTCATCGGAAATTGACCTTTAACCATGCTTTGACGTTATTTCAACAACGCTACGAGCAATTTTGTTCAAATCGTCTCCTTTTAGCAAAATAAGCCTAATGGGGCCATAAACGACAAATCGCCAATTCGGCTGTCCTAGAACAGTCAGTTTTTGTCCAAATCCTATAAATCGCACGATTTAGGGCTATTTCCATCATTTCGATCAATCCTGAGTTTCAAAATCGCCAATTCCGTGAAATCGGCGACTTTCGTCGGAAATTGACCGTTAGAAATGCTTTGAGGTTATTTCAACAACGCTACGAGCAATTTTGTTCAAATTGCCTCCTTTTAGCAAAATAAGCCTAATGGGGCCATAAACGACAAATTCCCAATTCGGCTGTCCTAGAACAGTCAGTTTTTGTCCAAATCCTGTAAATCGCACGATTTAGGGCTATTTCCATCATTTCGATCAATCCTGAGTTTCACAATCGTCACATCCCTGAAATCGACGACTTTCGTCGGAAATTGACCTTTAACCATGTTTTTACGTTATTTCAACAACGCTACGAGTAATTTTGTTCAAATCGTCTCCTTTTAGCAAAATAAGCCTAATGGGACCACAAACGACAAATTGCCAATTCGGCTGTCCTAGAACAGTCAGTTTTTGTCCAAATCCGGTAAATCGCACGATTTAGGGCTATTTCCATCATTTCGATCAATCCTGAGTTTTAAAATCGTCAATTCCGTGAAGTCGGCGAGGTTCGTCGGAAATTGACCTTTAACCATGCTTTGACGTTATTTCAACAACGCTACGAGTAATTTTGTTCAAATCGTCTCCTTTTTGCAAAATATGCCTAATGGGACCAAAAACGACAAATTCCCAATTCGGCTGTCCTAGAACAGTCAGTTTTTGTCCAAATCCTGTAAATCGCACGATTTAGGGCTATGTCCATCATTTCGATCAATCCTGAGCTTAGAAATCGTCAATTCCGTGAAATCGGCGAGTTTCGTCGGAAATTGACCATTAACCATGTTTTGACGTTATTTCAACAACGCTATGAGCAATTTTGTTCAAATCGTCTCCTTTTAGCAAAATAAGCCTAATGGGGCCATAAACGACAAATCGCCAATTCGGCTGTCCTAGAACAGTCAGTTTTTGTCCAAATCGTGTAAATAGCACGATTTAGGGCTATTTCCATCATTTCGATCAATCCTGAGTTTTAAAATCGTCAATTCCGTGAAATCGGCGAGGTTCGTCGGAAATTGACATTTAACCATGTTTTGACGTTATTTCAACAACGCTACGAGTAATTTTGTTCAAATCGTCTGCTTTTAGCAAAATAAGTAATGGGACCATAAACGACAAATTGCCAATTCGGCTGTCCTAGAACAGTCAGTTTTTGTCCAAATCGTGTAAATCGCACGTTTTAGGGCTATTTCCATCATTTCGATCAATCCTGAGTTTCAAAATCGCCAATTCCGTGAAATCGGCGACTTTCGTCGGAAATTGACCGTTACAAATGCTTTGACGTTATTTCAACAACGCTACGAGCAATTTTGTTCAAATTGCCTCCTTTTAGCAAAATAAGCCTAATGGGGCCATAAACGACAAATTCCCAATTCGGCTGTCCTAGAACAGTAAGTTTTTGTCCAAATCGTGTAAATCGCACGATTTAGGACTATTTCTATCAATCCTGGGTTTCAAAATCTTCAATTACGTGAAATCGGCCAGTTCCGTCGAAAATTGACCTTTAACCATGCTTTGACGTTATTTCAACAACGATACGAGCAATTTTGTTCAAATCGTCTCCTTTTAGCAAAATAAGCCTACTGTGGCCTTAAACGCCAAATCGTCAATTCGGCTGTCCTAGAACAGTCAGTTTTTGTCCAAATCCTGTAAATCAAACGATTTAGGGCTATTTCCTTCATTTCAATCAATCCTGAGCTTAGAAATCTTCAATTCCGTGAAATCGGCCAGTTCCGTCGAAAATTGACCTTTAACCATGCTTTGACGTTATTTCAACAACGCCACGAGCAAGTTTGTTCAAATTGTCTCCTTTTAGCAAAATAAGCCTAATGGGACCATAAACGACAAATTCCCAATTCGGCTGTCCTAGAACAGTCAGTTTTTGTCCAAATCCTGTAAATCGCACGATTTAGGGCTATTTCCATCATTTCGATCAATCCTGAGTTTCAAAATCGCCAATTCCGTGAAATCGGCGACTTTCGTCGGAAATTGACCGTTACAAATGCTTTGACGTTATTTCAACAACGCTACGAGCAATTTTGTTCAAATTGCCTCCTTTTAGCAAAATAAGCCTAATGGGGCCATAAACGACAAATTCCCAATTCGGCTGTCCTAGAACAGTAAGTTTTTGTCCAAATCGTGTAAATCGCACGATTTAGGACTATTTCTATCAATCCTGGGTTTCAAAATCTTCAATTACGTGAAATCGGCCAGTTCCGTCGAAAATTGACCTTTAACCATGCTTTGACGTTATTTCAACAACGCTACGAGCAATTTTGTTCAAATCGTCTCCTTTTAGCAAAATAAGCCTACTGTGGCCTTAAACGCCAAATCGTCAATTCGGCTGTCCTAGAACAGTCAGTTTTTGTCCAAATCCTGTAAATCAAACGATTTAGGGCTATTTCCTTCATTTCAATCAATCCTGAGCTTAGAAATCTTCAATTCCGTGAAATCGGCCAGTTCCGTCGAAAATTGACCTTTAACCATGCTTTGACGTTATTTCAACAACGCCACGAGCAAGTTTGTTCAAATTGTCTCCTTTTAGCAAAATAAGCCTAATGGGACCATAAACGACAAATTCCCAATTCGGCTGTCCTAGAACAGTCAGTTTTTGTCCAAATCCTGTAAATCGCACGATTTAGGGCTATTTCCATCATTTCGATCAATCCTGAGTTTCAAAATCGTCACTTCCGTGAAATCGGCGACTTTCGTCGGAAATTGACCTTTAACCATGCTTTGACGTTATTTCCACAACGCCACGAGCAAGTTTGTTCAAATTGTCTCCTTTTAGCAAAATAAGCCTAATGGGACCATAAACGACAAATTGCCAATTCGGCTGTCCTAGAACAGTCACTTTTTGTTCAAATCGTGTAAATCGCACGATTTAGGGCTATTTCCTTCATTTCGATCAATCCCGAGTTTCAAAATCGTCACATCCCTGAAATCGGCGACTTTCGTCGGAAATTGACCTTTAACCATGCTTTGACGTTATTTCAACAACGCTACGAGCAATTTTGTTCAAATCGTCTCCTTTTTGCAAAATATACCTAATGGGACCAAAAACGACAAATTCCCAATTCGGCTGTCCTAGAACAGTCAGTTTTTGTCCAAATCCTGTAAATCGCACGATTTAGGGCTATGTCCATCATTTCGATCAATCCTGAGCTTAGAAATCGTCAATTCCGTGAAATCGGCGAGTTTCGTCGGAAATTGACCATTAACCATGTTTTGACGTTATTTCAACAACTCTATGAGCAATTTTGTTCAAATCGTCTCCTTTTAGCAAAATAAGCCTAATGGGGCCATAAACGACAAATCGCCAATTCGGCTGTCCTAGAACAGTCAGTTTTTGTCCAAATCCTGTAAATCGCACGATTTAGGGCTATTTCCATCATTTCGATCAATCCTGAGTTTCAAAATCGCCAATTCCGTGAAATCGGCGACTTTCGTCGGAAATTGACCGTTACAAATGCTTTGACGTTATTTCAACAACGCTACGAGCAATTTTGTTCAAATTGCCTCCTTTTAGCAAAATAAGCCTAATGGGGCCATAAACGACAAATTCCCAATTCGGCTGTCCTAGAACAGTCAGTTTTTGTCCAAATCCTGTAAATCGCACGATTTAGGGCTATTTCCATCATTTCGATCAATCCTGAGTTTCAAAATCGCCAATTCCGTGAAATCGGCGACTTTCGTCGGAAATTGACCGTTACAAATGCTTTGACGTTATTTCAACAACGCTACGAGCAATTTTGTTCAAATTGCCTCCTTTTAGCAAAATAAGCCTAATGGGGCCATAAACGACAAATTCCCAATTCGGCTGTCCTAGAACAGTAAGTTTTTGTCCAAATCGTGTAAATCGCACGATTTAGGACTATTTCTATCAATCCTGGGTTTCAAAATCTTCAATTACGTGAAATCGGCCAGTTCCGTCGAAAATTGACCTTTAACCATGCTTTGACGTTATTTCAATAACGCTACGAGCAATTTTGTTCAAATCGTCTCCTTTTAGCAAAATAAGCCAAATGGGGACACAAACGACAAATCGCCAATTCGGCTGTCCTAGAACAGTCAGTTTTTGTCCAAATCCTGTAAATCGCACGATTTAGGGCTATTTCCATCATTTCGATCAATCCTGAGTTTCAAAATCGTCACATCCGTGAAATCGGCGAGTTTCGTCGGAAATTGACCGTTAACCATGCTTTGACGTCATTTCAACAACGCTACGAGCAATTTTGTTCAAATCGTCTCCTTTTAGCAAAATAAGGCTAATGGGGCCATAAACGACAAATTCCCAATTCGGCTGTCCTAGAACAGTCAGTTTTTGTCCAAATCCTGTAAATCGCACGATTTAGGGCTATTTCCATCATTTCGATCAATCCTGAGTTTCAAAATCGCCAATTCCGTGAAATCGGCGACTTTCGTCGGAAATTGACCGTTACAAATGCTTTGACGTTATTTCAACAACGCTACGAGCTATTTTGTTCAAATTGCCTCCTTTTAGCAAAATAAGCCTAATGGGGCCATAAACGACAAATTCCCAATTCGGCTGTCCTAGAACAGTAAGTTTTTGTCCAAATCGTGTAAATCGCACGATTTAGGACTATTTCTATCAATCCTGGGTTTCAAAATCTTCAATTACGTGAAATCGGCCAGTTCCGTCGAAAATTGACCTTTAACCATGCTTTGACGTTATTTCAACAACGCTACGAGCAATTTTGTTCAAATCGTCTCCTTTTAGCAAAATAAGCCTACTGTGGCCTTAAACGCCAAATCGTCAATTCGGCTGTCCTAGAACAGTCAGTTTTTGTCCAAATCCTGTAAATCAAACGATTTAGGGCTATTTCCTTCATTTCAATCAATCCTGAGCTTAGAAATCTTCAATTCCGTGAAATCGGCCAGTTCCGTCGAAAATTGACCTTTAACCATGCTTTGACGTTATTTCAACAACGCTACGAGCAATTTTGTTCAAATCGTCTCCTTTTAGCAAAATAAGCCAAATGGGGACACAAACGACAAATCGCCAATTCGGCTGTCCTAGAACAGTCAGTTTTTGTCCAAATCCTGTAAATCAAACGATTTAGGGCTATTTCCTTCATTTCAATCAATCCTGAGCTTAGAAATCTTCAATTCCGTGAAATCGGCCAGTTCCGTCGAAAATTGACCTTTAACCATGCTTTGACGTTATTTCAACAACGCTACGAGCAATTTTGTTCAAATCGTCTCCTTTTAGCAAAATAAGCCTAATGGGGCCATAAACGACAAATCGCCAATTCGGCTGTCCTAGAACAGTCAGTTTTTGTCCAAATCGTGTAAATCGCACGATTTAGGGCTATTTCCTTCATTTCGATCAATCCCGAGTTTCAAAATCGCCAATTCCTTGAAATCGGTCAGTTCCGTCGGAAATTGACCTTTAACCATGCTTTGACGTTATTTCAACAACGCCACGAGCAATTTTGTTCAAATCGTCTCCTTTTAGCAAAATAAGCCTAATGGGGCCATAAACGACAAATCGCCAATTCGGCTGTCCTCGAACAGTCAGTTTTTGTCCAAATCCTGTAAATCGCACGATTTAGGGCTATTTCCATCATTTCGATCAATCCTGAGTTTCAAAATCGCCAATTCCGTGAAATCGGCGACTTTCGTCGGAAATTGACCGTTAGCCATGCTTTGACGTTATTTCAACAACGCTACGAGCAATTTTGTTCAAATCGTCTCCTTTTAGCAAAATAAGCCTAATGGGGCCATAAACGACAAATCGCCAATTCGACTGTCCTACAACAGTCAGTTTTTGTCCAAATCCTGTAAATCGCACGATTTAGGGCTATTTCCATCATTTCGATCAATCCTGAGTTTCACAATCGTCACATCCGTGAAATCGGCGACTTTCGTCGGAAATTGACCTTTAACCATGCTTTGACGTTATTTCAACAACGCCACGAGCAAGTTTGTTCAAATCGTCTCCTTTTAGCAAAATAAGCCTAATGGTGCGATAAACGACAAATCGCCAATTCGGCTGTCCTAGAACAGTCAGTTTTTGTCCAAATCCTGTAAATCGCACGATTTAGGGCTATTTCCATCATTTCGATCAATCCTGAGTTTCAAAATCGCCAATTCCGTGAAATCGGCGACTTTCGTCGGAAATTGACCGTTAGCCATGCTTTGACGTTATTTCAACAACGCCACGAGCAAGTTTGTTCAAATCGTCTCCTTTTAGCAAAATAAGCCTAATGGTGCGATAAACGACAAATCGCCAATTCGGCTGTCCTAGAACAGTCAGTTTTTGTCCAAATCCTGTAAATCGCACGATTTAGAGCTATTTCTATCAATCCTGGGTTTCAAAATCGTCAATTCCGTGAAATCGGCCAGTTCCGTCGGAAATTGACCTTTAACCATGCTTTGACGTTATTTCAACAACGCTACGAGCAATTTTGTTCAAATGGTCTCCTTTTAGCAAAATAAGCCTAATGGGGCCATAAACGACAAATCGCCAATTCGGCTGTCCTAGAACAGTCAGTTTTTGTCCAAATCCTGTAAATCGCACGATTTAGGGCTATTTCTATCAATCCTGGGTTTCAAAATCGTCAATTCCGTGAAATCGGCGAGTTTCGTCGGAAATTGACCGTTAACCATGCTTTGACGTTATTTCAACAACGTTACGAGAAATTTTGTTCAAATCGTCTCCTTTTAGCAAAATAAGCCTAATGGGGCCATAAACGACAAATCGCCAATTCGGCTGTCCTAGAACAGTCAGTTTTTGTCCAAATCCTGTAAATCGCACGATTTAGGGCTATTTCTATCAATCCTGGGTTTCAAAATCGTCAATTCCGTGAAATCGGCGAGTTTCGTCGGAAATTGACCGTTAACCATGCTTTGACGTTATTTCAACAACGTTACGAGAAATTTTGTTCAAATCGTCTCCTTTTAGCAAAATAAGCCTAATGGGGCCATAAACGACAAATCGCCAATTCGGCTGTCCTAGAACAGTCACTTTTTGTCCAAATCCTGTAAATCGCACGATTTAGGGCAATTTCTATCAATCCTGGGTTTCAAAATCGTCAATTCCGTGAAATCGGCCAGTTCCGTCGGAAATTGACCTTTAACCATGTTTTGACGTTATTTCAACAACGCTACGAGCAATTTTGTTCAAATCGTCTCCTTTTTGCAAAATAAGCCTAATGGGGCCATAAACGACAAATCGCCAATTCGGCTGTCCTAGAACAGTCAGTTTTTGTCCAAATCGTGTAAATCGCACGATTTAGGGCTATTTCCATCATTTCGATCAATCCTGAGTTTCAAAATCGTCAATTCCATGAAATCGTCGAGTTTCGTCGGAAATTGACCTTTAACCATGCTTTGAAGTTATTTCAACAACGCCACGAGCAATTTTGTTCAAATCGCCTCCTTTTAGCAAAATAAGCCTCATGGGGCCATAAACGACAAATCGCCAATTCGGCTGTCCTAGAACAGCCAGTTTTTGTCCAAATCCTGTAAATCAAACGATTTAGGGCAATTTCTATCAATCCTGGGTTTCAAAATCGTCAATTCCGTGAAATCGGCGAGGTTCATCGGAAATTGACCGTTAACCATGCTTTGACGTTATTTCAACAACGTTACGAGCAATTTTGTTCAAATCGCCTCCTTTTAGCAAAATAAGCCTAATGGGGCGATAAACGACAAATCGCCAATTCGGCTGTCCTAGAACAGTCAGTTTTTGTCCAAATCCTGTAAATCGCACGATTTATTGCTATTTCTATCAATCCTGGGTTTCAAAATAGTCAATTCCGTGAAATCGGCCAGTTCCGTCGGAAATTGACCTTTAACCATGCTTTGACGTTATTTCAACAACGCTACGAGCAATTTTGTTCAAATGGTCTCCTTTTAGCAAAATAAGCCTAATGGGGCGATAAACGACAAATCGCCAATTCGGCTGTCCTAGAACAGTCAGTTTTTGTCCAATTCGTGTAAATCGCACGATTTAGGGCTATTTCCATCATTTCGATCAATCCTGAGTTTTAAAATCGTCAATTCCGTGAAATCGGCGAGGTTCGTCGGAAATTGACCTTTAACCATGCTTTGACGTTATTTCAAAAATGTTACGAGTAATTTTGTTCAAATCGTGCCCTTTCAGCAAAATAAACCTAATGGGGCTTTAAACGCCAAATCGTCAATTCGGCTGTCCTAGAACAATCAGTTTTTGTCCAAATCGTGTAAATCGCACGATTTAGGGCTATTTCCATCATTTCGATCAATCCTGAGCTTAGAAATCGTCAATTCCATGAAATCGTCGAGTTTCGTCGGAAATTGACCTTTAACCATGCTTTGACGTTATTTCAACAACGCCACGAGCAATTTTGTTCAAATCATGTCCTTTCAGCAAAATAAACCTAATGGGGCCTTAAACGCCAAATCGTCAATTCGGCTGTCCTAGAACAGTCAGTTTTTTGTAAAAATCCTGTAAATCGCACGATTTAGGGCTATTTGCATCATTTCGATCAATCCTAGGATTCAAAATCGTCAATTCCGTGAAATCGGCGAGGTTCGTCGGAAATTGACCTTTAACCATGCTTTGACGTTATTTCAAAAATGTTACGAGCAATTTTGTTCAAATCGTCTCCTTTTAGCAAAATAAGCCTAATGGGGCCATAAACGACAAATTGCCAATACGGCTGTCTTAGAACAGTCACTTTTTGTCCAAATCCTGTAAATCGCACGATTTAGTGCTATTTCCATCATTTCGATCAGTCCTGTGTTTCAAATTCGTCAATTCCGTGAAATCGGCGAGTTCCGTCGGAAATTGACCTTTAACCATGTTTTGACGTTATTTCAACAACTCCACGAGCAATTTTGTTCAAATCGTCTCCTTTTAGCAAAATAAGCCTAATGGGGCCATAAACGACAAATTGCCAATACGGCTGTCTTAGAACAGTCAGTTTTTGTCCAAATCCTGTAAATCGCACGATTTAGGGCTATTTCTATCAATCCTGGGTTTCAAAATCGTCAATTCCGTGAAATCGGCCAGTTCCGTCGGAAATTGACCTTTAACCATGCTTTGACGTTATTTCAACAACGCCACGAGCAATTTTGTTCAAATCGTCTCCTTTTAGCAAAATAAGCCTAATGGGGCCATAAACGACAAATCGCCAATTCGGCTGTCCTAGGACAGTCAGTTTTTGTCCAAATCGTGTAAATCGCACGATTTAGGGCTATTTCCATCATTTCGATCAGTCCTGTGTTTCAAAATCGTCAATTCCGTGAAATCGGCCAGTTTCGTCGGAAATTGACCTTTAACCATGCTTTGACGTTATTTCAACAACGCCACGAGCAATTTTGTTCAAATCATGTCCTTTCAGCAAAATAAACCTAATGGGGCCTTAAACGCCAAATCGTCAATTCGGCTGTCCTAGAACAGTCAGTTTTTTGTAAAAATCCTGTAAATCGCACGATTTAGGGCTATTTGCATCATTTCGATCAATCCTAGGATTCAAAATCGTCAATTCCGTGAAATCGTCGAGTTTCGTCGGAAATTGACCTTTAACCATGCTTTGACGTTATTTCAACAACGCCACGAGCAATTTTGTTCAAATCGTGTCCTTTCAGCAAAATAAACCTAATGGGGCTTTAAGCGCCAAATCGTCAATTCGGCTGTTCTAGAATAGTCAGTTTTTGTCCCAATCCTGTAAATCAAACGATTTAGGGCTATTTCTATCAATCCTGGGTTTCAAAATCGTCAATTCCGTGAAATCGGCCAGTTCCGTCGGAAATTGACCTTTAACCATGCTTTGACGTTATTTCAACAACGCTACGAGCAATTTTGTTCAAATGGTCTCCTTTTAGCAAAATAAGCCTAATGGGGCAATAAACGATAAATCGCCAATTCGGCTGTCCTAGAACAGTCAGTTTTTGTCCAAATCGTGTAAATCGCACGATTTAGGGCTATTTCCATCATTTCGATCAATCCTGAGTTTTAAAATCGTCAATTCCGTGAAATCGGCCAGTTCCGTCGGAAATTGACCTTTAACCATACTTTGACGTTATTTCAACAACGCCACGAGCAATTTTGTTCAAATCGTGTCCTTTCAGCAAAATAAACCTAATGGGGCTTTAAGCGCCAAATCGTCAATTCGGCTGTTCTAGAATAGTCAGTTTTTGTCCCAATCCTGTAAATCAAACGATTTAGGGCTATTTCTATCAATCCTGGGTTTCAAAATCGTCAATTCCGTGAAATCGGCCAGTTCCGTCGGAAATTGACCTTTAACCATGCTTTGACGTTATTTCAACAACGCCACGAGCAATTTTGTTCAAATCGTCTCCTTTTCGCAAAATAAGCCTAATGGGGCCATAAACGACAAATTGCCAATTCGGCTGTCTTAGAACAGTCACTTTTTGTCCAAATCCTGTAAATCGCACGATTTAGGGCTATTTCTATCAATCCTGGGTTTCAAAATCGTCAATTCCGTGAAATCGGCCAGTTCCGTCGGAAATTGACCTTTAACCATGCTTTGACGTTATTTCAACAACGCCACGAGCAATTTTGTTCAAATCGTCTCCTTTTAGCAAAATAAGCCTAATGGGGCCATAAACGACAAATCGCCAATTCGGCTGTCCTAGAACAGTCAGTTTTTTGTAAAAATTCTGTAAATCGCATGATTTAGGGCTATTTGCATCATTTCGATCAATCCTAGGATTCAAAATCGTCAATTCCGTGAAATCGTCGAGTTTCGTCGGAAATTGACCTTTAACCATGCTTTAACGTTATTTCAACAACGTTACGAGCAATTTTGTTCAAATCGCCTCCTTTTAGCAAAATAAGCCTCATGGGGCCATAAACGACAAATCGCCAATTCGGCTGTTCTAGAATAGTCAGTTTTTGTCCCAATCCTGTAAATCAAACGATTTAGGGCTATTTCGATCAATCCTGAGTTTTAAAATCGTCAATTCCGTGAAATCGGCCAGTTCCGTCGGAAATTGACCTTTAACCATACTTTGACGTTATTTCAACAACGCCACGAGCAATTTTGTTCAAATCGTGTCCTTTCAGCAAAATAAACCTAATGGGGCTTTAAGCGCCAAATCGTCAATTCGGCTGTCCTAGAACAGCCAGTTTTTGTCCAAATCCTGTAAATCAAACGATTTAGGGCTATTTCTATCAATCCTGGGTTTCAAAATCGTCAATTCCGTGAAATCGGCCAGTTCCGTCGGAAATTGACCTTTAACCATGCTTTGACGTTATTTCAACAACGCTACGAGCAATTTTGTTCAAATCGTCTCCTTTTAGCAAAATAAGCCTAATGGGGCCATAAACGACAAATCGCCAATTCGGCTGTCCTAGAACAGTCAGTTTTTGTCCAAATCGTGTAAATCGCACGATTTAGGGCTATTTCTATCAATCCTGAGTTTTAAAATCGTCAATTCCGTGAAATCGGCGAGGTTCGTCGGAAATTGACCTTTAACCATGCTTTGACGTTATTTCAAAAATGTTACGAGTAATTTTGTTCAAATCGTGCCCTTTCAGCAAAATAAACCTAACGGGGCTTTAAACGCCAAATCGTCAATTCGGCTGTCCTAGAACAATCAGTTTTTGTTCAAATCGTGTAAATCGCACGATTTTGGGCTATTTCCATCATTTCGATCAATCCTGAGCTTAGAAATCGTCAATTCCGTGAAATCGGCGAGTTTCGTCGGAAATTGACCGTTAACCATGCTTTGACGTTATTTCAACAACGCCACGAGCAATTTTGTTCAAATCATGTCCTTTCAGCAAAATAAGCCTAATGGGGCCATAAACGACAAATCGCCAATTCGGCTGTCCTCGAACAGTCAGTTTTTGTCCAAATCCTGTAAATCGCACGATTTAGGGCTATTTCCATCATTTCGATCAATCCTGAGTTTCAAAATCGCCAATTCCGTGAAATCGGCGACATTCGTCGGAAATTGACCTTTAACCATGCTTTGACGTTATTTCAAAAATGTTACGAGCAATTTTGTTCAAATCGTCTCCTTTTAGCAAAATAAGCCTAATGGGGCCATAAACGACAAATCGCCAATTCGGCTGTCCTACAACAGTCAGTTTTTGTCCAAATCCTGTAAATCGCACGATTTAGGGCTATTTCCATCATTTCGATCAATCCTGAGTTTCACAATCGTCACATCCGTGAAATCGGCGACTTTCGTCGGAAATTGACCTTTAACCATGCTTTGACGTTATTTCAAAAATGTTACGAGCAATTTTGTTCAAATCGTCTCCTTTTAGCAAAATAAGCCTAATGGGGCCATAAACGACAAATCGCCAATTCGGCTGTCCTAGAACAGTCAGTTTTTGTCCAAATCGTGTAAATCGCACGATTTAGGGCTATTTCCATCATTTCGATCAATCCTGAGTTTTAAAATCGTCAATTCCGTGAAATCGGCGAGGTTCGTCGGAAATTGACCTTTAACCATGCTTTGACGTTATTTCAAAAATGTTACGAGCAATTTTGTTCAAATCGTCTCCTTTTAGCAAAATAAGCCTAATGGGGCCATAAACGACAAATTGCCAATTCGGCTGTCTTAGAACAGTCACTTTTTGTCCAAATCCTGTAAATCGCACGATTTAGGGCTATTTCTATCAATCCTGGGTTTCAAAATAGTGAATTCCGTGAAATCGGCCAGTTCCGTCGGAAATTGACCTTTAACCATGCTTTGACGTTATTTCAACAACGCTACGAGCAATTTTGTTCAATGGTCTCCTTTTAGCAAAATAAGCCTAATGGGGCCATAAACGATAAATCGCCAATTCGGCTGTCCTAGAACAGTCAGTTTTTGTCCAAATCGTGTAAATCGCACGATTTAGGGCTATTTCCATCATTTCGATCAATCCTGAGTTTTAAAATCGTCAATTCCGTGAAATCGGCGAGTTTCGTCGGAAATTGACCGTTAACCATGCTTTGACGTTATTTCAACAACGCCACGAGCAATTTTGTTCAAATCATGTCCTTTCAGCAAAATAAACCTAATGGGGCCTTAAACGCTAAATCGTCAATTCGGCTGTCCTAGAACAGTCAGTTTTTTGTAAAAATTCTGTAAATCGCATGATTTAGGGCTATTTGCATCATTTTGATCAATCCTAGGATTCAAAATCGTCAATTCCGTGAAATCGTCGAGTTTCGTCGGAAATTGACCTTTAACCATGCTTTGACGTTATTTCAACAACGCTACGAGCAATTTTGTTCAAATCGTCTCCTTTTTGCAAAATAAGCCTAATGGGGCCATAAACGACAAATCGCCAATTCGGCTGTCCTAGAACAGTCAGTTTTTGTCCAAATCCCGTAAATCGCACGATTTAGGGCTATTTCTATCAATCCTGGGTTTCAAAATCGTCAATTCCGTGAAATCGGCCAGTTCCGTCGGAAATTGACCTTTAACCATGCTTTGACGTTATTTCAACAACGCTACGAGCAATTTTGTTCAAATCGTCTCCTTTTAGCAAAATAAGCCTAATGAGGCCATAAACGACAAATCGCCAATTCGGCTGTCCTAGAACAGTCAGTTTTTGTCCAAATCGTGTAAATCGCACGATTTAGGGCTATTTCCATCATTTCGATCAATCCTGAGTTTTAAAATCGTCAATTCCGTGAAATCGGCGAGTTCCGTCGGAAATTGACCTTTAACCATGTTTTGACGTTATTTCAACAACGCCACGAGCAATTTTGTTCAAATCGTCTCCTTTTAGCAAAATAAGCCTAATGGGGCCATAAACGACAAATTGCCAATACGGCTGTCCTAGAACAATCAGTTTTTGTTCAAATCGTGTAAATCGCACGATTTAGGGCTATTTCCATCATTTCGATCAATCCTGAGCTTAGAAATCGTCAATTCCGTGAAATCGGCGAGTTTCGTCGGAAATTGACCGTTAACCATGCTTTGACGTTATTTCAACAACGCCACGAGCAATTTTGTTCAAATCATGTCCTTTCAGCAAAATAAACCTAATGGGGCCTTAAACGCCAAATCGTCAATTCGGCTGTCCTAGAACAGTCAGTTTTTTGTAAAAATTCTGTAAATCGCATGATTTAGGGCTATTTGCATCATTTTGATCAATCCTAGGATTCAAAATCGTCAATTCCGTGAAATCGTCGAGTTTCGTCGGAAATTGACCTTTAACCATGCTTTGACGTTATTTCAACAACGTTACGAGCAATTTTGTTCAAATCACCTCCTTTTAGCAAAATAAGCCTCATGGGGCCATAAACGACAAATCGCCAATTCGGCTGTCCTAGAACAGTCAGTTTTTGTCCAAATCCTGTAAATCGCACGATTTAGGGCTATTTCTATCAATCCTCGGTTTCAAAATCGTCAATTCCGTGAAATCGGCCAGTTCCGTCGGAAATTGTCCTTTAACCATGCTTTGACGTTATTTCAACAACGCTACGAGCAATTTTGTTCAAATCGTCTCCTTTTTGCAAAATAAGCCTAATGGGGCCATAAACGACAAATCGCCAATTCGGCTGTCCTAGAACAGTCAGTTTTTGTCCAAATCCCGTAAATCGCACGATTTAGGGCTATTTCTATCAATCCTGGGTTTCAAAATCGTCAATTCCGTGAAATCGGCCAGTTCCGTCGGAAATTGACCTTTAACCAAGCTTTGACGTTATTTCAACAACGCTACGAGCAATTTTGTTCAAATCGTCTCCTTTTAGCAAAATAAGCCTAATGGGGCCATAAACGACAAATCGCCAATTCGGCTGTCCTAGAACAGTCAGTTTTTGTCCAAATCGTGTAAATCGCACGATTTAGGGCTATTTCCATCATTTCGATCAATCCTGAGTTTTAAAATCGTCAATTCCGTGAAATCGGCGAGGTTCGTCGGAAATTGACCTTTAACCATGCTTTGACGTTATTTCAAAAATGTTACGAGCAATTTTGTTCAAATCGTCTCCTTTTAGCAAAATAAGCCTAATGGGGCCATAAACGACAAATTGCCAATTCGGCTGTCTTAGAACAGTCACTTTTTGTCCAAATCCTGTAAATCGCACGATTTAGGGCTATTTCTATCAATCCTGGGTTTCAAAATAGTGAATTCCGTGAAATCGGCCAGTTCCGTCGGAAATTGACCTTTAACCATGCTTTGACGTTATTTCAACAACGCTACGAGCAATTTTGTTCAATGGTCTCCTTTTAGCAAAATAAGCCTAAAGGGGCCATAAACGATAAATCGCCAATTCGGCTGTCCTAGAACAGTCAGTTTTTGTCCAAATCGTGTAAATCGCACGATTTAGGGCTATTTCCATCATTTCGATCAATCCTGAGTTTTAAAATCGTCAATTCCGTGAAATCGGCGAGGTTCGTCGGAAATTGACCTTTAACCATGCTTTGACGTTATTTCAAAAATGTTACGAGTAATTTTGTTCAAATCGTGCCCTTTCAGCAAAATAAACCTAACGGGGCTTTAAACGCCAAATCGTCAATTCGGCTGTCCTAGAACAATCAGTTTTTGTTCAAATCGTGTAAATCGCACGATTTTGGGCTATTTCCATCATTTCGATCAATCCTGAGCTTAGAAATCGTCAATTCCGTGAAATCGGCGAGTTTCGTCGGAAATTGACCGTTAACCATGCTTTGACGTTATTTCAACAACGCCACGAGCAATTTTGTTCAAATCATGTCCTTTCAGCAAAATAAACCTAATGGGGCCTTAAACGCCAAATCGTCAATTCGGCTGTCCTAGAACAGTCAGTTTTTTGTAAAAATTCTGTAAATCGCATGATTTAGGGCTATTTGCATCATTTTGATCAATCCTAGGATTCAAAATCGTCAATTCCGTGAAATCGTCGAGTTTCGTCGGAAATTGACCTTTAACCATGCTTTGACGTTATTTCAACAACGCTACGAGCAATTTTGTTCAAATCGTCTCCTTTTAGCAAAATAAGCCTAATGGGGCCATAAACGACAAATTGCCAATTCGGCTGTCTTAGAACAGTCACTTTTTGTCCAAATCCTGTAAATCGCACGATTTAGGGCTATTTCTATCAATCCTGGGTTTCAAAATAGTGAATTCCGTGAAATCGGCCAGTTCCGTCGGAAATTGACCTTTAACCATGCTTTGACGTTATTTCAACAACGCTACGAGCAATTTTGTTCAATGGTCTCCTTTTAGCAAAATAAGCCTAATGGGGCCATAAACGATAAATCGCCAATTCGGCTGTCCTAGAACAGTCAGTTTTTGTCCAAATCGTGTAAATCGCACGATTTAGGGCTATTTCCATCATTTCGATCAATCCTGAGTTTTAAAATCGTCAATTCCGTGAAATCGGCGAGGTTCGTCGGAAATTGACCTTTAACCATGCTTTGACGTTATTTCAAAAATGTTACGAGTAATTTTGTTCAAATCGTGCCCTTTCAGCAAAATAAACCTAACGGGGCTTTAAACGCCAAATCGTCAATTCGGCTGTCCTAGAACAATCAGTTTTTGTTCAAATCGTGTAAATCGCACGATTTTGGGCTATTTCCATCATTTCGATCAATCCTGAGCTTAGAAATCGTCAATTCCGTGAAATCGGCGAGTTTCGTCGGAAATTGACCGTTAACCATGCTTTGACGTTATTTCAACAACGCCACGAGCAATTTTGTTCAAATCATGTCCTTTCAGCAAAATAAACCTAATGGGGCCTTAAACGCCAAATCGTCAATTCGGCTGTCCTAGAACAGTCAGTTTTTTGTAAAAATTCTGTAAATCGCATGATTTAGGGCTATTTGCATCATTTTGATCAATCCTAGGATTCAAAATCGTCAATTCCGTGAAATCGTCGAGTTTCGTCGGAAATTGACCTTTAACCATGCTTTGACGTTATTTCAACAACGTTACGAGCAATTTTGTTCAAATCACCTCCTTTTAGCAAAATAAGCCTCATGGGGCCATAAACGACAAATCGCCAATTCGGCTGTCCTAGAACAGTCAGTTTTTGTCCAAATCCTGTAAATCGCACGATTTAGGGCTATTTCTATCAATCCTCGGTTTCAAAATCGTCAATTCCGTGAAATCGGACATTTCCGTCGGAAATTGACCTTTAACCATGCTTTGACGTTATTTCAACAACGCTACGAGCAATTTTGTTCAAATCGTCTCCTTTTTGCAAAATAAGCCTAATGGGGCCATAAACGACAAATCGCCAATTCGGCTGTCCTAGAACAGTCAGTTTTTGTCCAAATCCCGTAAATCGCACGATTTAGGGCTATTTCTATCAATCCTGGGTTTCAAAATCGTCAATTCCGTGAAATCGGCCAGTTCCGTCGGAAATTGACCTTTAACCATGCTTTGACGTTATTACAACAACGCTACGAGCAATTTTGTTGAATCGCCTCCTTTTAGCAAAATAAGCCTAATGCGGCCATAAACGACAAATTGCCAATTCGGCTGTCTTAGAACAGTCACTTTTTGTCCAAATCCTGTAAATCGCACGATTTAGGGCAATTTCTATCAATCCTGGGTTTCAAAATCGTCAATTCCGTGAAATCGGCCAGTTCCGTCGGAAATTGACGTTTAACCATGCTTTGACGTTATTTCAACAACGCTACGAGCAATTTTGTTCAAATCGCCTCCTTTTAGCAAAATAAGCCTAATGCGGCCATAAACGACAAATTGCCAATTCGGCTGTCTTAGAACAGTCACTTTTTGTCCAAATCCTGTAAATCGCACGATTTAGGGCAATTTCTATCAATCCTGGGTTTCAAAATCGTCAATTCCGTGAAATCGGCCAGTTCCGTCGGAAATTGACCTTTAACCATGCTTTGACGTTATTTCAACAACGCCACGAGCAATTTTGTTCAAATCGTCTCCTTTTAGCAAAATAAGCCTAATGGGGCCATAAACGACAAATCGCCAATTCGGCTGTCCTAGAACAGTCAGTTTTTGTCCAAATCCCGTAAATCGCACGATTTAGGGCTATTTCTATCAATCCTGGGTTTCAAAATCGTCAATTCCGTGAAATCGGCCAGTTCCGTCGGAAATTGACCTTTAACCATGCTTTGACGTTATTTCAACAACGCCACGAGCAATTTTGTTCAAATCGTCTCCTTTTAGCAAAATAAGCCTAATGGGGCCATAAACGACAAATCGCCAATTCGGCTGTCCTAGAACAGTCAGTTTTTGTCCAAATCCCGTAAATCGCACGATTTAGGGCAATTTCTATCAATCCTGGGTTTCAAAATCGTCAATTCCGTGAAATCGGCCAGTTCCGTCGGAAATTGACCTTTAACCATGCTTTGACGTTATTTCAACAACGCCACGAGCAATTTTGTTCAAATCGTCTCCTTTTAGCAAAATAAACCTAATGGTGCCTTAAACGCCAAATCGTTAATTCGGCTGTCCTAGAACAGTCAGTTTTTGTACAAATCCTGTAAATCGCACGATTTAGGGCTATTTCCATCATTTCGATCAGTCCTGTGTTTCAAAATCGTCAATTCCGTGAAATCGGCGAGTTTCGTCGGAAATTGACCGTTAACACCATGCTTTGACGTTATTTCAACAACGCTACGAGCAATTTTGTTCAAATCGTCTCCTTTTTGCAAAATAAGCCTAATGGGGCCATAAACGACAAATCGCCAATTCGGCTGTCCTAGAACAGTCAGTTTTTGTACAAATCCTGTAAATCGCACGATTTAGGGCTATTTCCATCATTTCGATCAGTCCTGTGTTTCAAAATCGTCAATTCCGTGAAATCGGCCAGTTTCGTCGGAAATTGACCTTTAACCATGCTTTGACGTTATTTCAACAACGCCACGAGCAATTTTGTTCAAATCATGTCCTTTCAGCAAAATAAACCTAATGGGGCCTTAAACGCCAAATCGTCAATTCGGCTGTCCTAGAACAGTCAGTTTTTTGTAAAAATCCTGTAAATCGCACGATTTAGGGCTATTTGCATCATTTCGATCAATCCTAGGATTCAAAATCGTCAATTCCGTGAAATCGTCGAGTTTCGTCGGAAATTGACCTTTAACCATGCTTTGACGTTATTTCAACAACGCCACGAGCAATTTTGTTCAAATCGTGTCCTTTCAGCAAAATAAACCTAATGGGGCTTTAAGCGCCAAATCGTCAATTCGGCTGTTCTAGAATAGTCAGTTTTTGTCCCAATCCTGTAAATCAAACGATTTAGGGCTATTTCTATCAATCCTGGGTTTCAAAATCGTCAATTCCGTGAAATCGGCCAGTTCCGTCGGAAATTGACCTTTAACCATGCTTTGACGTTATTTCAACAACGCCACGAGCAATTTTGTTCAAATCGTCTCCTTTTAGCAAAATAAGCCTAATGGGGCCATAAACGACAAATCGCCAATTTGGCTGTCCTAGAACAGTCAGTTTTTGTCCAAATCATGTAAATCGCACGATTTAGGGCTATTTCCATCATTTCGATGAATCCTGAGTTTTAAAATCGTCAATTCCGTGAAATCGGCGAGGTTCGTCGGAAATTGACCGTTAACCATGCTTTGACGTTATTTCAACAACGCTATGAGCAATTTTGTTCAAATCGTCTCCTTTTTGCAAAATAAGCCTAATGGGGCCATAAACGACAAATCGCCAATTCGGCTGTCCTAGAACAGTCAGTTTTTGTCCAAATCCTGTAAATCGCACGATTTAGGGCTATTTCTATCAATCCTAGGTTTCAAAATCGTCAATTCCGTGAAATTGGCCAGTTCCGTCGGAAATTGACCGTTAACCATGCTTTGACGTTATTTCAACAACGCTACGAGCAATTTTGTTCAAATGGTCTCCTTTTAGCAAAATAAGCCTAATGGGGCGATAAACGACAAATCGCCAATTCGGCTGTCCTAGAACAGTCAGTTTTTGTCCAAATCGTGTAAATCGCACGATTTAGGGCTATTTCCATCATTTCGATGAATCCTGAGTTTTAAAATCGTCAATTCCGTGAAATCGGCGAGGTTCGTCGGAAATTGACCGTTAACCATGCTTTGACGTTATTTCAAAAATGTTACGAGTAATTTTGTTCAAATCGTGCCCTTTCAGCAAAATAAACCTAATGGGGCTTTAAACGCCAAATCGTCAATTCGGCTGTCCTAGAACAATCAGTTTTTGTCCAAATCGTGTAAATCGCACGATTTAGGGCTATTTCCATCATTTCGATCAATCCTGAGCTTAGAAATCGTCAATTTCGTGAAATCGGCGAGTTTCGTCGGAAATTGACCGTTAACCATGCTTTGACGTTATTTCAACAACGTTACGAGAAATTTTGTTCAAATCATGTCCTTTCAGCAAAATAAACCTAATGGGGCCTTAAACGCCAAATCGTCAATTCGGCTGTCCTAGAACAGTCAGTTTTTTGTAAAAATCCTGTAAATCGCACGATTTAGGGCTATTTGCATCATTTCGATCAATCCTAGGATTCAAAATCGTCAATTCCGTGAAATCGGCGAGTTCGTCGGAAATTGACCGTTAACCATGCTTTGACGTTATTTCAACAACGCTACGAGCAATTTTGTTCAAATCGTCTCCTTTTTGCAAAATAAGCCTAATGGGGCCATAAACGACAAATCGCCAATTCGGCTGTCCTAGAACAGTCAGTTTTTGTCCAAATCGTGTAAATCGCACGATTTAGGGCTATTTCCATCATTTCGATCAGTCCTGTGTTTCAAAATCGTCAATTCCGTGAAATCGGCCAGTTTCGTCGGAAATTGACCTTTAACCATGCTTTGACGTTATTTCAACAACGCCACGAGCAATTTTGTTCAAATCATGTCCTTTCAGCAAAATAAACCTAATGGGGCCTTAAACGCCAAATCGTCAATTCGGCTGTCCTAGAACAGTCAGTTTTTTGTAAAAATCCTGTAAATCGCACGATTTAGGGCTATTTGCATCATTTCGATCAATCCTAGGATTCAAAATCGTCAATTCCGTGAAATCGGCGAGGTTCATCGGAAATTAACCGTTAACCATGCTTTGACGTTATTTCAACAACGTTACGAGAAATTTTGTTCAAATCATGTCCTTTCAGCAAAATAAACCTAATGGGGCCTTAAACGCCAAATCGTCAATTCGGCTGTCCTAGAACAGTCAGTTTTTGTACAAATCCTGTAAATCGCACGATTTAGTGCTATTTCCATCATTTCGATCAGTCCTGTGTTTCAAATTCGTCAATTCCGTGAAATCGGCGAGTTCCGTCGGAAATTGACCTTTAACCATGTTTTGACGTTATTTCAACAACGCCACGAGCAATTTTGTTCAAATCGTCTCCTTTTAGCAAAATAAGCCTAATGGGGCCATAAACGACAAATTGCCAATACGGCTGTCTTAGAACAGTCAGTTTTTGTCCAAATCCTGTAAATCGCACGATTTAGGGCTATTTCTATCAATCCTGGGTTTCAAAATCGTCAATTCCGTGAAATCGGCCAGTTCCGTCGGAAATTGACCTTTAACCATGCTTTGACGTTATTTCAACAACGCCACGAGCAATTTTGTTCAAATCGTCTCCTTTTAGCAAAATAAGCCTAATGGGGCCATAAACGACAAATCGCCAATTCGGCTGTCCTAGAACAGTCAGTTTTTGTCCAAATCGTGTAAATCGCACGATTTAGGGCTATTTCCATCATTTCGATCAGTCCTGTGTTTCAAAATCGTCAATTCCGTGAAATCGGCCAGTTTCGTCGGAAATTGACCTTTAACCATGCTTTGACGTTATTTCAACAACGTTACGAGCAATTTTGTTCAAATCACCTCCTTTTAGCAAAATAAGCCTCATGGGGCCATAAACGACAAATCGCCAATTCGGCTGTCCTAGAACAGTCAGTTTTTGTCCAAATCCTGTAAATCGCACGATTTAGGGCTATTTCTATCAATCCTCGGTTTCAAAATCGTCAATTCCGTGAAATCGGACATTTCCGTCGGAAATTGACCTTTAACCATGCTTTGACGTTATTTCAACAACGCTACGAGCAATTTTGTTCAAATCGTCTCCTTTTTGCAAAATAAGCCTAATGGGGCCATAAACGACAAATCGCCAATTCGGCTGTCCTAGAACAGTCAGTTTTTGTCCAAATCCCGTAAATCGCACGATTTAGGGCTATTTCTATCAATCCTGGGTTTCAAAATCGTCAATTCCGTGAAATCGGCCAGTTCCGTCGGAAATTGACCTTTAACCATGCTTTGACGTTATTACAACAACGCTACGAGCAATTTTGTTGAATCGCCTCCTTTTAGCAAAATAAGCCTAATGCGGCCATAAACGACAAATTGCCAATTCGGCTGTCTTAGAACAGTCACTTTTTGTCCAAATCCTGTAAATCGCACGATTTAGGGCAATTTCTATCAATCCTGGGTTTCAAAATCGTCAATTCCGTGAAATCGGCCAGTTCCGTCGGAAATTGACGTTTAACCATGCTTTGACGTTATTTCAACAACGCTACGAGCAATTTTGTTCAAATCGCCTCCTTTTAGCAAAATAAGCCTAATGCGGCCATAAACGACAAATTGCCAATTCGGCTGTCTTAGAACAGTCACTTTTTGTCCAAATCCTGTAAATCGCACGATTTAGGGCAATTTCTATCAATCCTGGGTTTCAAAATCGTCAATTCCGTGAAATCGGCCAGTTCCGTCGGAAATTGACCTTTAACCATGCTTTGACGTTATTTCAACAACGCCACGAGCAATTTTGTTCAAATCGTCTCCTTTTAGCAAAATAAGCCTAATGCGGCCATAAACGACAAATTGCCAATTCGGCTGTCTTAGAACAGTCACTTTTTGTCCAAATCCTGTAAATCGCACGATTTAGGGCAATTTCTATGAATCCTGGGTTTCAAAATCGTCAATTCCGTGAAATCGGCCAGTTCCGTCGGAAATTGACGTTTAACCATGCTTTGACGTTATTTCAACAACGCTACGAGCAATTTTGTTCAAATCGCCTCCTTTTAGCAAAATAAGCCTAATGCGGCCATAAACGACAAATTGCCAATTCGGCTGTCTTAGAACAGTCACTTTTTGTCCAAATCCTGTAAATCGCACGATTTAGGGCAATTTCTATCAATCCTGGGTTTCAAAATCGTCAATTCCGTGAAATCGGCCAGTTCCGTCGGAAATTGACCTTTAACCATGCTTTGACGTTATTTCAACAACGCCACGAGCAATTTTGTTCAAATCGTCTCCTTTTAGCAAAATAAACCTAATGGTGCCTTAAACGCCAAATCGTTAATTCGGCTGTCCTAGAACAGTCAGTTTTTGTACAAATCCTGTAAATCGCACGATTTAGGGCTATTTCCATCATTTCGATCAGTCCTGTGTTTCAAAATCGTCAATTCCGTGAAATCGGCGAGTTTCGTCGGAAATTGACCGTTAACACCATGCTTTGACGTTATTTCAACAACGCTACGAGCAATTTTGTTCAAATCGTCTCCTTTTTGCAAAATAAGCCTAATGGGGCCATAAACGACAAATCGCCAATTCGGCTGTCCTAGAACAGTCAGTTTTTGTACAAATCCTGTAAATCGCACGATTTAGGGCTATTTCCATCATTTCGATCAGTCCTGTGTTTCAAAATCGTCAATTCCGTGAAATCGGCCAGTTTCGTCGGAAATTGACTTTTAACCATGCTTTGACGTTATTTCAACAACGCCACGAGCAATTTTGTTCAAATCATGTCCTTTCAGCAAAATAAACCTAATGGGGCCTTAAACGCCAAATCGTCAATTCGGCTGTCCTAGAACAGTCAGTTTTTTGTAAAAATCCTGTAAATCGCACGATTTAGGGCTATTTGCATCATTTCGATCAATCCTAGAATTCAAAATCGTCAATTCCGTGAAATCGTCGAGTTTCGTCGGAAATTGACCTTTAACCATGCTTTAACGTTATTTCAACAACGTTACGAGCAATTTTGTTCAAATCGCCTCCTTTTAGCAAAATAAGCCTCATGGGGCCATAAACGACAAATCGCCAATTCGGCTGTCCTAGAACAGCCAGTTTTTGTCCAAATCCTGTAAATCAAACGATTTAGGGCTATTTCTATCAATCCTGGGTTTCAAAATCGTCAATTCCGTGAAATCGGCCAGTTCCGTCGGAAATTGACCTTTAACCATGCTTTGACGTTATTTCAACAACGCTACGAGCAATTTTGTTCAAATCGTCTCCTTTTAGCAAAATAAGCCTAATGGGGCCATAAACGACAAATCGCCAATTTGGCTGTCCTAGAACAGTCAGTTTTTGTCCAAATCATGTAAATCGCACGATTTAGGGCTATTTCCATCATTTCGATGAATCCTGAGTTTTAAAATCGTCAATTCCGTGAAATCGGCGAGGTTCGTCGGAAATTGACCGTTAACCATGCTTTGACGTTATTTCAACAACGCTATGAGCAATTTTGTTCAAATCGTCTCCTTTTTGCAAAATAAGCCTAATGGGGCCATAAACGACAAATCGCCAATTCGGCTGTCCTAGAACAGTCAGTTTTTGTCCAAATCCTGTAAATCGCACGATTTAGGGCTATTTCTATCAATCCTAGGTTTCAAAATCGTCAATTCCGTGAAATTGGCCAGTTCCGTCGGAAATTGACCGTTAACCATGCTTTGACGTTATTGCAACAACGCTACGAGCAATTTTGTTCAAATGGTCTCCTTTTAGCAAAATAAGCCTAATGGGGCGATAAACGACAAATCGCCAATTCGGCTGTCCTAGAACAGTCAGTTTTTGTCCAAATCGTGTAAATCGCACGATTTAGGGCTATTTCCATCATTTCGATGAATCCTGAGTTTTAAAATCGTCAATTCCGTGAAATCGGCGAGGTTCGTCGGAAATTGACCGTTAACCATGCTTTGACGTTATTTCAAAAATGTTACGAGTAATTTTGTTCAAATCGTGCCCTTTCAGCAAAATAAACCTAATGGGGCTTTAAACGCCAAATCGTCAATTCGGCTGTCCTAGAACAATCAGTTTTTGTCCAAATCGTGTAAATCGCACGATTTAGGGCTATTTCCATCATTTCGATCAATCCTGAGCTTAGAAATCGTCAATTTCGTGAAATCGGCGAGTTTCGTCGGAAATTGACCGTTAACCATGCTTTGACGTTATTTCAACAACGTTACGAGAAATTTTGTTCAAATCATGTCCTTTCAGCAAAATAAACCTAATGGGGCCTTAAACGCCAAATCGTCAATTCGGCTGTCCTAGAACAGTCAGTTTTTTGTAAAAATCCTGTAAATCGCACGATTTAGGGCTATTTGCATCATTTCGATCAATCCTAGGATTCAAAATCGTCAATTCCGTGAAATCGGCCAGTTTCGTCGGAAATTGACCTTTAACCATGCTTTGACGTTATTTCAACAACGCCACGAGCAATTTTGTTCAAATCATGTCCTTTCAGCAAAATAAACCTAATGGGGCCTTAAACGCCAAATCGTCAATTCGGCTGTCCTAGAACAGTCAGTTTTTTGTAAAAATCCTGTAAATCGCACGATTTAGGGCTATTTGCATCATTTCGATCAATCCTAGGATTCAAAATCGTCAATTCCGTGAAATCGGCGAGGTTCATCGGAAATTAACCGTTAACCATCCTTTGACGTTATTTCAACAACGTTACGAGAAATTTTGTTCAAATCATGTCCTTTCAGCAAAATAAACCTAATGGGGCCTTAAACGCCAAATAGTCAATTCGGCTGTCCTAGAACAGTCAGTTTTTGTACAAATCCTGTAAATCGCACGATTTAGTGCTATTTCCATCATTTCGATCAGTCCTGTGTTTCAAATTCGTCAATTCCGTGAAATCGGCGAGTTCCGTCGGAAATTGACCTTTAACCATGTTTTGACGTTATTTCAACAACGCCACGAGCAATTTTGTTCAAATCGTCTCCTTTTAGCAAAATAAGCCTAATGGGGCCATAAACGACAAATTGCCAATACGGCTGTCTTAGAACAGTCAGTTTTTGTCCAAATCCTGTAAATCGCACGATTTAGGGCTATTTCTATCAATCCTGGGTTTCAAAATCGTCAATTCCGTGAAATCGGCCAGTTCCGTCGGAAATTGACCTTTAACCATGCTTTGACGTTATTTCAACAACGCCACGAGCAATTTTGTTCAAATCGTCTCCTTTTAGCAAAATAAGCCTAATGGGGCCATAAACGACAAATCGCCAATTCGGCTGTCCTAGAACAGTCAGTTTTTGTCCAAATCGTGTAAATCGCACGATTTAGGGCTATTTCCATCATTTCGATCAGTCCTGTGTTTCAAAATCGTCAATTCCGTGAAATCGGCCAGTTTCGTCGGAAATTGACCTTTAACCATGCTTTGACGTTATTTCAACAACGCCACGAGCAATTTTGTTCAAATCATGTCCTTTCAGCAAAATAAACCTAATGGGGCCTTAAACGCCAAATCGTCAATTCGGCTGTCCTAGAACAGTCAGTTTTTGTACAAATCCTGTAAATCGCACGATTTAGTGCTATTTCCATCATTTCGATCAGTCCTGTGTTTCAAATTCGTCAATTCCGTGAAATCGGCGAGTTCCGTCGGAAATTGACCTTTAACCATGTTTTGACGTTATTTCAACAACGCCACGAGCAATTTTGTTCAAATCGTCTCCTTTTAGCAAAATAAGCCTAATGGGGCCATAAACGACAAATTGCCAATACGGCTGTCTTAGAACAGTCAGTTTTTGTCCAAATCCTGTAAATCGCACGATTTAGGGCTATTTCTATCAATCCTGGGTTTCAAAATCGTCAATTCCGTGAAATCGGCCAGTTCCGTCGGAAATTGACCTTTAACCATGCTTTGACGTTATTTCAACAACGCCACGAGCAATTTTGTTCAAATCGTCTCCTTTTAGCAAAATAAGCCTAATGGGGCCATAAACGACAAATCGCCAATTCGGCTGTCCTAGAACAGTCAGTTTTTGTCCAAATCGTGTAAATCGCACGATTTAGGGCTATTTCCATCATTTCGATCAGTCCTGTGTTTCAAAATCGTCAATTCCGTGAAATCGGCCTGTTTCGTCGGAAATTGACCTTTAACCATGCTTTGACGTTATTTCAACAACGCCACGAGCAATTTTGTTCAAATCATGTCCTTTCAGCAAAATAAACCTAATGGGGCCTTAAACGCCAAATCGTCAATTCGGCTGTCCTAGAACAGTCAGTTTTTTGTAAAAATCCTGTAAATCGCACGATTTAGGGCTATTTGCATCATTTCGATCAATCCTAGGATTCAAAATCGTCAATTCCGTGAAATCGTCGAGTTTCGTCGGAAATTGACCTTTAACCATGCTTTGACGTTATTTCAACAACGCCACGAGCAATTTTGTTCAAATCGTGTCCTTTCAGCAAAATAAACCTAATGGGGCTTTAAGCGCCAAATCGTCAATTCGGCTGTTCTAGAATAGTCAGTTTTTGTCCCAATCCTGTAAATCAAACGATTTAGGGCTATTTCTATCAATCCTGGGTTTCAAAATCGTCAATTCCGTGAAATCGGCCAGTTCCGTCGGAAATTGACCTTTAACCATGCTTTGACGTTATTTCAACAACGCCACGAGCAATTTTGTTCAAATCGTCTCCTTTTCGCAAAATAAGCCTAATGGGGCCATAAACGACAAATCGCCAATTCGGCTGTCCTACAACAGTCAGTTTTTGTCCAAATCCTGTAAATCGCACGATTTAGGGCAATTTCTATCAATCCTGGGTTTCAAAATCGTCAATTCCGTGAAATCGGCCAGTTCCGTCGGAAATTGACCTTTAACCATGCTTTGACGTTATTTCAACAACGCTACGAGCAATTTTGTTCAAATGGTCTCCTTTTAGCAAAATAAGCCTAATGGGGCCATAAACGACAAATCGCCAATTCGGCTGTCCTAGAACAGTCAGTTTTTGTCCAAATCGTGTAAATCGCACGATTTAGGGCTATTTCCATCATTTCGATCAATCCTGAGCTTAGAAATCGTCAATTCCGTGAAATCGGCCAGATCCTTCGGAAATTGACCTTTAACCATGCTTTGACGTTATTTCAACAACGTTACGAGAAATTTTGTTCAAATCATGTCCTTTCAGCAAAATAAACCTAATGGGGCTTTAAGCGCCAAATTGTCAATTCGGCTGTTCTAGAATAGTCAGTTTTTTTCCAAATCCTGTAAATCACACGATTTAGGGCTATTTCCATCATTTCGATCAATCCTGAGCTTAGAAATCGTCAATTCCGTGAAATCGGCCAGTTCCGTCGGAAATTGACCTTTAACCATGCTTTGACGTTATTTCAACAACGCCACGAGCAAGTTTGTTCAAATCGTCTCCTTTTAGCAAAATAAGCCTAATGGGGTCATAAACGACAAATCACCAATTCGGCTG